>NC_053441.1:62000215-62098509 GCF_007990345.1 Gossypium hirsutum | reverse complement strand
CAAAGTGGACAAGCATTTATTCCGACCCTAGCCAGTTTTGGAATCCTGCTTACAGTTGTTTCACTTTTGGAAAAGTGGACTTGGTGCCCACCGTGGAGGAATATACGACCTTGCTTCGGTGTCCAAAGATTCAAATTGACAAGGCCTATTCTAGAGCTGCTAGTGTCCCGACATTATTAAAAAAATTGATGAGCATTACGGGGATGAGCGAACAGTGGGTCGCTGCCCGAATCCAACAGAAAGGAAACAGTAAATGCGTTCCTTGGAAAAGCTTGCGAGATTTAGTATTAGCACACCCTGATGTGAAGAAAAGAGTGGATGTCTTCGCTCTAGGTATCTATGGATTGGTAATTTTCCCTAGAGCTTTAGGGCACGTAGATGAGGTCGTCTCTGATTTGTTCGATCGGCTTAGTAAAGGAGTCACGCCCATCCCGGCAATCTTAGCAGAAACCTTCAGATCTCTAAGCGCATGTCGAAGAGCAGGGAGGGAAGGTTCATCGGATGCGCACAGCTACTATTGGTGTGGTTCCATAGTCACTTTTGGAAGGTGGAAAATGTCTCCTATCGAGTCTTCTCAGAAGACTATTCCCCATTGAAGGAACAAGTTGCTACACCAAGACGAGACGACATCATGGAAGAGAAGTGGATGACAATTCTCTAAAATCTTCAGGAGGATGACGTTGAATGGAAAGCTCCTTGGATGGTACCCGATGAGATCCTGTATCGATGTGGGGATTTCGACTGGGTCCCTTTACTCGGAATTTGGGAGCTGTCGGTTATGCCCCTTTACTCGTATTAAGACAATATAGATCGAGACAGTTCATACCAGCAACGCAAGGGCTGGCTCAATGTGAGTTTTCTTATAAGGATGAAAACTACAAGACAAAAACTCGAGAAATATCTAACGCTTGGAAACAGGTTCACCGAATGAAAAGATTTACCGTAGGAGCGATGACAACTTCAGAATATTATGGGTGGTGGAGTAAAAGAGTCAATGACAACATCCCTAAGCCGAGGGAAGATTGCGTTCAGTCTATAGAGGAGCATCTACAAGTAGTTCCGTCAGAATTAGAGATCATCAAACGAGACTTGAGAAAAGAAATTCTGAGTTGGGAAAGAGGATAGAACAGCTAGAAGAAGAAAGAGTGCATTTGGGATTAGACATCGATATCCACAAGCTAGAAGCTGAGAAATTAAGGAAGGGAAAGAACAAGGCTGAAGAGGATTTGGATAGTCTAAAACAGATTACAAGAAGCTGCGATTGTCAATAAGAACTGTCGGTCTGGTAAAACGTCAGAGCAGTGGCGACAAGAGATCAATGAGGAAAAGAATAGGGCCGATCAGTGGGAAAAGAAATTTCAAGATGCTCGAGCTCGAGAAAACGCTTTGGAAAGGAGTTTGTTAGAGTGCCGAAATGAGAAGCAGGATTAAAGGCCAAGGTGGCAGAGCTAGAAAAGTCACTTCACTCGTACCGTGTCGTAACTCCATGATCGAATTAAGAGCAAGCTTAAATAAGATCGAAGAACTGAAAGGAAAGGTAGAGGAGCTTGAGGACGCATTACACAATTCTGAGCTACGAATGGAGCTTCTTGAGAGGAGTAATGATCAATGGCAAGAGCAATTCCATCATTCTCAAAGTCAGATTAGAGATAGAGATTACGTTATGGGCAATGCTGTGACTCAAGTGCGGGAAGTGGCTGATCACCTGCAAACATTAGCAGTTCAGGCTGATGTATTGAGTTTAAAATATGAGTCAGAATCAAGCCGAGGTCGAGATTTAGCTTGGCTTCTTAGGAAGGTTAAGGCTTTGGGTATAAAGGCGAAGCCGTATATGTAATTTATTTTATGTAAAGAAATTTGCTTTCTAGTTGAGTTTTCTAATGAAATTGAATTCGAATCAATGCCTCTTTTTGCATTCATCTCATACATTTGCATTACATCATATGCAGTAAGTTTCATAAAATGACCCTAATAAAATTAAATTATGACAGTTACCCTGGAAACCAACAAAAATCTAATCAAATATCACTACGGTACTCGTCGCCAAACAAAAGCAATGGATCAAAGGTTGGAAAGATTGGAACAGTTGCAACGAGAGATGCAAGATCAGATGCATGAACGACTGGAAAAAATCCAGCAGGACATGTTAGAATCCCAGAACACTGTGATGAACCAATTAAAGCAGTTATTGGCTGGAGGGAATAACAAAGGAAAAGACCCCGTAGTTGATGCTGGGGAGGATCACGATGACCCTGTTTATCCTCCAGGTTTCACTCCAACTAACATCCAAGCACAACCAGAGGTGTACCCACAGAGGGTACCGGTTACCATTGGACCTCAATATCTGGCTGGTGCCTCGGTACCAGTGCATTTTCAAATGGGCTCGGGTTCTAATCCCGGGGATAATCTCACTAATCCTGTGGTCCCGGACCTCGATGACGTGGCAGAAACAGAAAAAACAAGAATGAACCTGCCAAAACAACTGGAGGACCGATGTAGATGGTTAGAGGAAAAATTTAGAGTCATGGAGAACATCGACTACCATCGCGGGGTTGACGCCAAGGATCTGAGTTTGGTCCCTGATTTAGTACTCCCACCTAAGTTCAAAATGCCGGAATTCGAAAAATATAATGGGACTAGTTGTCCTGAAGCTCATATAACTATGTTCTGTCGAAGAATGACAGGATACGTCAACAATGATCAGCTGTTAATCCACTGCTTCCAGGACAGTTTGATCGGATCTGCAGCCAAATGGTACAACCAACTGAGTCGTGCTAAAGTTAGTTCATGGAGAGACTTGGCGCAAGCTTTTATGAAGCAATACAGTCATGTAACGGATATAACACCCGATCGAATTACGTTACAAAACATGGAAAAAAAGCCTAGCGAGAATTTCAGGCAATACGCCCAACGATGGAGAGAAGTGGCAACACAAGTCCAGCCACCCCTTTTGGAAAAAGAGGTCACCATGTTGTTTATCAACACTTTGAAAGCCCCGTTCATCAACCACATGTTGGGGAGTGCTACCAAGAGCTTCTCGGATATGGTAATGTCTGGTGAAATGATTGAGAACGCGGTAAGGAGCGGTAAAATTGACACGGGGGAAAACTTCAAAAGACCAGCCCCAAGGAAAAAGAGGGCGAAGTAAACAACGTAAGAACATATAGCAAGAGCCATTCAAAACCGATTACTGTTGGCCCTCCAAAAATGATAACCACTAGTCACCAAGCCCCCTCAAGGCAGGAACCCAACACGAGGCCTAACACAAGGACTAACACAGAGAGACTTCAATTCACGCCCATTCTAATAACATACGGAGAACTGTATCAGAAGTTATTTGATGCACACATAGTATCTCCATTTTATCTAGAGCCCATGCAACCTCCATATCCCAAATGGTATGACACGAATGCCCAATGTGAATACCATGCAGGGATACCAGGGCACTCAATTGAGAACTACACTGGGTTTAAAAAGGCGGTGGAAAGGTTCATTAAGATGGGGATTGTGAAGTTTGACAACCCATTAGGACCCAACGTAGCAGCGAATCCGTTACCCGATCATGCTGATAAAGGGGTAAACGCAATAATCGAAGGTGGGAGAAAGAGAATCAAAACCGACATTGCAGAGATAAAAACCCCATTGAGTTGGGTTTGGAGACAAATGATAGAAGGAGGTCTCATCAAACAAGATTCAAAGAAAGGCCCGAAGGAACGAAGACGTACTGCAAGTTTCATGCTAAAGAAGACCATGACATTCAAAACTGCACTGAATTCAAGGCCATGGTACAAAATCTGATGAACAACAAAGAGCTAGAATTTTATAAAGAGATCAAAGGACTTGAAAAAGGAGAAGTTTATGCCTCGGAGGAGGGGCCTACGAGAAAGGCCAAAATCACCCGGTGGTGATTATTTCAAGGCCAACAAGCACAGGATCTGGAATACAACTGGCGCCAAGGGTCATAATCCAAAAACTGTAGCCTTTCCTTACAAGGATAGCAAAAAGATTCCTTGGAATTATGACTGCAATGTGATGATCACGGGAAAGGAGAACCCGATAAATGCTTCAGAAGAGGTAATGACGCAGGCTTCTATACGCGTAGTGGAAAACGTTACGACCCGGGAAATATAAAAAGGGAGCCTATAAAAGGAAAAGCCTTGGCGGTTGAACAAGATAAAACGAAGATGACCGGAATTGAACTGCATATTAACACACCGGTGACTGAAAATGAGGCTAGAGAATTCCTAAAATTCTTGAAGCATAGCGAGTATAGCGTGGTGGAACAACTGCATAAGCAACCGGCTCGCATCTCAGTGCTCGAGTTACTTCTAAGTTCAGAGATACATCGTAATGCGTTGATAAAAATGCTAAATGAGACTTATATCGCTAAAGATATCTCAGTGAACAAATTGGATCGCCTGGTTAACAATATAAATGTCGATAACTTCATCTTCTTCAACGATGAAAAGATCCCGCCAGGCGGTATGGGATCTACCAAGGCCTTGCACATCACTGCCCGTTGTAAGGGGTGTATATTACCGGCGGTGCTCGTTGACAATGGATCGGCCCTGAATGTTTTACCCCTGTCCACATTAAACAGGCTACCTGTGGATAGTTCTCACATGAAACCATGCCAAAATATAGTGAGAGCATTTGATGGCACTGAGAGAAAAGTGATGGGAAGAATCGAGATACCTCTATTGATTGGTCCAAATACATACGAGGTGGACTTTTTGGTAATGGATATTAAACCATCTTACAATTGCCTATTGGGGAGGCCTTGGATCCATTCTGAAGGGGCTGTACCATCGTCACTTCACCAAAAGTTAAAATTAGTGATGGAAGGTCGATTGGTGACTATAGGTGCAGAAGAAGACATCATTGCATCAGTCACCGATGATATGCCATACATAGAGGCTGATAGTGAAGCGATGGAATGTTCATTCCGATCATTGGAATTCGTAAATGCCACATTTGTCATCGAGATGAGCAAAATCCCAGAGCCTAAGATATCCAAAGCTACGTCAATGAGCTTACAGCTAACGATGGGAAAGGAGCATTGCCTGGAAGAGGATTGGAAAATACCTCCAGGAAGGGTCGAAGTACCGATCCTAGTTAACAAACAGGACCATTATGGTTTGGGATATAAGCCTAATGCGAGGGAAAGGAGAAAGAGATGGAGAAAAAGCAAGAAAGGAGAAGAGCACATTTGGGCGGGATAGAAGCCAAGTGGGGACCGATAACCTTTCCTCATATATCTAAGACTTTTGTTTCAGGGGGAATTGTCCACCCTGAAGAGAATGATGAGGTTACAGAAGGAAGGATTGAGAGGTTGGACATCAATGCCATATCCGCGGAAGAAAGGGTGGAAAGGAATTTATCGGGCATTCGTCCTTACGAACCTGGAAGTGTTCCGAATAACTGGACTGCAGAAGAGATCCCTGTAACATTTAGAACTAATTCAGAGTCTTCAGATATCAATGAGATGAGCGACTCTGTTACTAATCCAGAGTCTCTATTTGAGCAAGACATGAGTATAGATGATCCTCAAGATTTTGAAGGTGACCAAGACAGCGTTTTATCTCCGGATTTGTTAAGAATGATGGAAGAAGAAGAAAAACAAATTCTACCCTATAAGGAATCAGTAGAAGTTGTGATCTTAGAAGAGGGCAGAGAGGTAAAAATTGGCGCTTGCATTGCCAAGGAAACAAGGCAAGACCTTGTTGAGTTGCTTCAAGAGTTTAAAGATGTCTTCGCGTGGTCCTACCAAGATATGCCAGGGTTAAGTACTGATATCGTGGTATACAGATTGCCTATAAAGGAAGAATGCAAACCAGTCCAACAAAAGCTCCGAAGGATGAGGCCTGATGTCTTGCTAAAAATAAAGGAAGAAGTTAAGAAGCAATTTGATGCTGGTTTCTTACAGGTGGTCAAGTACTCAGAATGGGTAGCCAATATAGTCCCTGTTCCTAAGAAAGATGGGAAGGTGCGAATGTGTGTGGACTACAGAGACTTGAACAAAGCCAGCCCAAAAGATAATTTCCCACTGCCTCATATCGATACCTTGGTAGACAACACGGCCAGATACTCACTGTTCTCTTTCATGGATGGTTTCTCCGTGTACAACCAAATTAAGATGCTTTCTGAAGACAGGGAGAAGACCACATTCATAACGATGTGGGGACGTTTTGTTATAAAGTGATGCCTTTTGGATTGAAAAATGCGGGAGCAACGTATCAGAGAGCCATGGTAGCATTATTCCATGATATGATGCATAAAGAGATGAAGTTTATGTTGATGACATGATCACAAAATCCAGAACAGAAGGGAACACGTGCAAGTTCTGAGAAAACTGTTTCTGAGGTTAAGGAAGTTCCAGCTAAAACTTAACCCAGCCAAGTGTACTTTCGGGGCTAGATCAGGAAAATTGCTAGGATTCTTAGTCAGCGAAAGGGAATTGAAATTGACCCAGACAAAGTTAAGGCCATACAAGAATTACCTCCGCCAAGTACTCAAAAAGAAGTTCGGGGTTTCCTAGGAAGACTAAATTACATCGCTCGATTCATTTCACAATTAACGAGAAATGTGACCCCATATTCCGTCTTCTTAGGAAACACAATCCAGGTGTATGGGATGAGGAGTGCTAGAAAATTTCGAAAGAGTTAAACATTACTTGTCCAACGCCCCAGTACTGATGCCACCTTGCCCTGACAACCACTGATACTATACTTGGCAGTATTTGAGAATTCCATGGGGTGCGTGCTCGGCCAACATGATGAGTCAGGACGAAAGGAAAGAGCGATCTACTATCTCAGTAAGAAGTTCACTGAATGCGAAACGAGGTATTCGCCAATTGAAAAATTATGTTGCGCATTGGTTTGGACTACTCGGAGATTGAGACAATACATGTTGTACCATACGACTTGGTTAATCTCAAAGTTAGACCCTCTGAAATACATGATGGAGTCAACTGCTCTAAACGGAAGGATGGCCCGATGGCAAATTCTACTATCTGAATTTGACATAACCTATGTGAATCAAAAGGCTGTAAAAGGGAGTGCGATAGCAGATTTTCTAGCAAGTAGAGCCCTGGACGATTATGAGCCTTTGAACTTTGATTTCCCAAATGAGGATCTGATGTATGTGGCAACTACTGAAGCAAGCACACAAGAAGGCAATACTTGGAAATTAAATTTTGACGGAGCCTCAAATGCCATGGGCAACGGGATTGGGGCAGTCTTGGTATCTCCAAACGGTGATCATTATCCTTTCACCAGTAAACTAGATTTTGATTGCACAAATAACATGGCGGAATATGAAGCATGTATCATGGGAATCCGCGCGGCTATGGAACGCAAAATCAAGGTACTTGAGGTATATGAGGATTCGGCATTGGTAATTTATCAGCTCAAAGGCGAATGGGAAACAAGAGACCCTAAGTTGATTAGTTACCGAAGGATAGTCCTAGAATTGATTGAGGAGTTTGACGACATCACTTTTGTTATCTCCCACGAGATGAGAATCAGATGGCCGACGCTTTAGCTACATTGGCTTCCATGATCAAAGTAAATAGACCAGAGGATGTGAAGCCTATCCAAATGAGCATTTATGGTGCTCCAGCCCACTGTTGTAACATTGACGAAGAAGAAGAAAAGGACGACAACCCTTGGTATCAGGATATATTGCGATACGTGAAAAATCGTGAATACCTGAACCAAGCAACTGAGAATGACAAGAGAATGTTGAGGAGGCTGGCCAGTGATTACATCTTAGATGGAGAGATCCTGTACAAAAGAGGAAAAGATCAGGTGCTGTTAAGATGTGTGGACGCTGTGGAGGCCAAACAGATCTTGGAAGAAGTCCATGATGGTATTTGTGGAACACACGCTAACGGTTTCACAATGGCCAGACAAATCATGAGATTTGGATATTATTGGTCTACCATGGAAGGAGACTGCATCAAATATGCTAAGAAGTGCCATAAATGCCAGATTTACGGAGACAAAATTCATGTGCCTCTATCACCTCTTCATGTCATGACTTCCCCATGGCCTTTCTCCATGTGGGGCATGGACGTCATTGGGCCAATATCGCCAAAGGCTTCAAACGAACATCGTTTCATTTTTGTAGTGATTGACTACTTTACTAAGTGGGTAGAGGCTACTTCTTACGCCAACGTCACAAAGGCAGCTGTCAGCAAGTTTTTAAAGAAGGAAATCATATGTCGGTATGGAATGCCCGAAAGGATTATATCTGACAACGCATTAAATTTGAATAATAGCACGATAGCAGAGGTTTGTAGTCAATTCAATATCAAGCACCACAACTCATCGCCATACCGTCCAAAGATGAATGGTGCGGTGGAGGCAGCCAATAAAAATATCAAAAGGATTGTGGGGAAAATGACTGAGACCTATAGAGATGGGCACGAGAAGTTGCCATTCGCCCTCTATGCTTATCGAACGTCCGTCAGGACTTCTACCGGGGCAACACCATTCTCTTTGGTTTATGGAATGGAGGCAGTGCTACCAATTGAGGTTGAAATTCCCTCCCTCCGAGTTTTTTCAGAACTAAAGTTAGACGAAGCAGAATGGGTCCAATCCCGATATGATCAGCTGAACTTGATTGAAGAAAGGAGGTTAAGAGCTATCCGTCATGGTCAAATGTACCAGAAACGAATGATGCGAGCTTACAATAAGAAAGTTCGTCCTAGAAACTTCCATGAAGGGGACTTGGTACTGAAGAAGATCCTTCCCATACAAAAAGACTTCAGAGGAAAGTGGATGCCAAACTGGGAGGGACCTTATGTAGTAAAATAGGCCTTTTCAGGAGGGGCATTAATTTTAACTGGGATGGATGGCAAAAGCTTGCCCAATCCTGTGAATTCGGATTCAGTGAAGAGGTACTTTGCCTAAAAAAAAAAGGAGAGACCAAGGCGAAAACCCGCAAAGGGCACCTTGAGACCAAAGGGGTTTTGGATTGAAAACCCAGGAATGGGCAATTCAAATTTTCGATTAAAGATGAGGCATAGAGTAGTTCGTCTTCTCCGAATTAACAAGAAGGAAAGATGCTACATCTTGGGCATCAACAAAGCCTTCTAGGACTTCTAAACACATATCAAGTTCAAAAGGGTCCTTAAGAAGTTTGGGGCAGAGAAGCTCATGCTACGATATCTGGGGCACCTATTTCCATTTTATTCATTTTTTGTATTTTTGACAAGATACATCATCTTGATTAATTTATTCTCGTTTGTATTCTGGCAACATTTGCTATCTTGATTAATTTGTTCATTTAGAGCTTTGCTCTCAGCAAATTTTCATCTTATCCGTTGTGATAATCTTTTTCATCTTATTCATCTCGTATCTCAGCAAAATTTGCTATCTTGATTTGTTTGTTTAGAGCTTTGCTCTCAACAAAATTTCATTTTGTCCATTTTGATAATCTTTTTCAACCATTTTTCATTGAAATAACGATTAATGGACTGACAATACACATGCAGAAGGAGTTCTGCATATTACTCTGAAAGTTTCTAAATAATACGAAGACCTGAAACAGGACTATTGTTTAAAACTAACCAAACCTAAGGGTTGGAAACATTTGAGAAATGATAGTCTAAATAGCGTCTATTCCTTTGGGTTTCTGTCAAAGGTACTGGCTGAACAAGAAGGCATCAGTGATAGGACCTTGATAACAATGAGGAATGATAACCTAAGCATTAAAAATGGATCATTCTCATGACATTCTGCAAATATCATTCATACACATCTAGTTAGGAGCATTTGATCCACTCTGATCATGTCATCCTAAACACTAGACGTAAATAGGTCCATAAATTGATTTTATAGGTCAAAGGAACAGATCCTATACCCTTGAAGTTGCAATGGGATGGATTGAATCATTAAAGCAGATCTTGTCTTCCATATTGGTGCGAAGTAGATCGCAGAAAGCAGATATTGTCTTCATGTATTGGCGTGAAGAAGATCGAATGTAGCAGATCCTATCTTCCTATATTGGTAGGAAGTGGATCGAAGATGCAGATCTTGTCTTCCATATTGGTGGCGAAGTAGATCGCAGAAAGCAGATATTGTCTTCATGTATTGGCGTGAAGAGGATCGAAGATGCAGATCTTGTCTTCATGTATTGGCGTGAAGAAGATCGAAGGTAGCAGATCCTATCTTCCCATATTGGTAGGAAGTGGATCAAAGATGCAGATCTTGTCTTCCCATATTGGTGGCGAAGTAGATCGCAGAAAGCAGATCTTGTCTTCATGTATTGGCGTGAAGTAGATCGAAGGTAGCAGATCCTACCTTCCTATATGGGTAGGAAGTGGATCGAAGATGCAGATCTTGTCTTCCCATATTGGTGGCGAATTAGATAGCAGAAAGCAGATCTTGTCTTCATGTATTGGCGTGAAGTAGATCGAAGGTAGCAGATCCTATCTTCCTATATTGATAGGAAGTGGATCCAAGATACAGATCTTGTCTTCCCATACTGGTGGTGAAGTAGATCGAAGAAAGCAGATCGACGATGGCGGATTTTACCTCCCTAACTACAGTGGAGTACATTGAAGCCAATAACTCTATCTCCCGCATTCAACAGTGGAATAGAGTGAAGAGCACAAATCGTATCTCCCTAAGCAGTAATGGAGCAGATCACATTCAGTCTTATATCCCTAAGCAGTAGTGGAGCAGACGAAGAAACAACAAATCTCATCCCCATGGAGTTGCAGCAAATAGATTTAAGTCATTGTTTCTCTGGAGCGCAGTGAAGTGGATTGAAGCAACGAGACACAGCAGAACAGAACGAGGCTACTTGAAGAAGAAAAGCACCAAAAGAAGCCAAGGCTCGGCAAGCCCAGGCAAATTTGGTCTTTCTTGGTCTTTGCTCTGTTTTCGTTACACGACAACGAGCAAAGAGGGGCAGCTGTAAAGCCCAAAATCTGCCCGGGCCCGAAACTCGGAAGCCCAAAATCCAAACGCAGCATGCCTAGGGCGCGCCGCTCCAGCCTCTGCCCAACCCCTCGCACGCCTCTGCTCCGCGCCAGCCTCCACGACGCCCATACCGTCTGACACCCCCACCACTGTCGGCCACGGTCACCTGCAAAGCCAAGAAGCAGGTGCAACAACAAAGAAAAATAATGTAAAAAAGGAAAAATAATTCAGTTATAAAAACCGAAAATCTCACTACACCAAAGATTGGGTACTAAAAAGAGAAAAATCTTGTATTGGAAAAATACTGAAATACAAACAAAGAATCAAAAACAATTTTTGAAGGTAATTTTCTTTGTGTTTTATTTATTTTATTTTTTTCTTTGCTTCTCTGTTTTTGGTGCAAAAGAAAAGGCAGAAAGGAAAGGACGAAACTTACCTGAATCGGAGTCGGCGGCGAAGCTTGAACGGCGGTGGCGTGGCGGTAGTTAGGGCTTTAAAGAAGGCCTAGCAGATCCCTCTTTCTTCCCTCTGTTGTTTTAAAACAAAAAAGAAAAAAAGGAAGATGAAGCAACTTTGCGTCTATTGCTGCTGCAGAGTAGGCTTTTAATTGGAGATGAAAAGGGTTTTAAACACTGATGGGTTATTTGCGTTTTAATCCTTCATTTTATCCCATCAGTTCAAAATCATTGCGGTTTGTTTTCAAATTTTGCCATGAAATGTCGAATTTGTTTTATTTTAATCCATTGCTGCGTGGAGTTTTGGACGGAGGGATTAATTTGACTTTCGGTCCTCCACTGTTAACTGCATGTTCTATTCGATCCATTGGTGTTTTGTTTATTTCAGATTTGCCCCTGAAACTTCAATTATTTTCAATTTAATCCATAATCTTTCATTTTAAGTTTTTAGTTTATTTTATTAATATAGTTATTATTATTATTATTATTACTATTATTATTTTTTTATTATACTTACATACATACACGCATGTGTACTTTATAATATATGTGTATATTTTTATTTCTAAATGTTTTAAATATATATATAGTGCGTATATATTTCATTACCATATTTTTTTATATATATAGTTTATATATATATTATATACATTCATATGTACATACTTAATATTTACATGCATATATATACACCTTTTATTATTTTTTTATATACATGAATATATTTATATTTGCATTTTAAATTTTTTATGTATATACGTACTTACATGTATCTCTTTTATTTTTCATAAATATGCATATATGTATTTATACATACTCTTATATTTTAAAAATTTATATTTTCTTATGATATTTCTATGGTTTATAATTCATGTGTACACACATATGTTTTTTTATATTTTCATAATTTTGTACATATATATATATGTCTTTTATCTTTTCATAATTTTTTTTTGTTCATTTATTTATTTGTTTATATGCCTGTTATTCATGTTTTAGTTTTTATCTGTTTATTATTTGTTATTGTGCATTTTTAATTATTTTCTTCGTTTTATTATTTATTTATCTTATGTTTTGCTCGTGTTATTTTACTTACATTATCATCATTGTTGTCACATCGTATCTTTTCAATCGGATTGGCCAAAAATGAAATTTCAAAATAAAAGTAATATTCGATATTTAGATCTTCGAGAGAATCGAGCCCTAATGCATTGGGTTCCGACTTTCTTCGTTGAATTTAAATAATCGAGATTACTCTTTAAAAAATGATAAAAAGCTCGTTATCAAGAATTTAATATGTTGTGTCCTAACGCATTGGATGTGACACATTGCTTTCTCGAGACAAGGATTTTTCGAAATAAATGCAATATTCAATGTTTAATATTTTGAGAAATTGTGCCCTAACGTATTGGGTTGCGATTTCTTTATTTGATTTAAAAATTGAATATTCTTTTAAACTTTATTACATGAATCTTTTCAAATTCGAGTTTTAAACGATATCGGGAATTCGAGACATTGTGTCCTAACTTACTGGATATGATTCTTTTTTCTCAGATAACGTGAAATATGTCCCTTTTCCTGAATTTTTTTTATGTTTTAATATAAGGATCGTATTTTTTAAAAAATTTTCAAAATTCTCAATTTTCGACATTAAGACATTATGTAATCAACTAAGGTACCAATTTTGGGCGTGTCGAGGGTGCTAATCCTTCCTCGTGCGTAACCGACTCCCGAACTCATTTTTCTGAATTTCGTAGACCAAAATCGTTGTTTTAATAAAATTAAATCATTTATTAAAAACAACCACTTTTTGAGGTGACCCGATCACACCTCATCAAAAAAGGATTGGTGGCGACTCCCGTTTTCATTCTTTTTTTCAAAATCCAAGTCGACCCCGTTTTTCAACAAAAAAAATGGTGTCAACAGAGCAGATATGATCATAATCTATAATGAGATTATTAAAAGAAAAATTTTAAATGTGTTCATACGATAAAAATTTGACATGTGATAAGGAGAAAAATAAAAACATTTGTGGAGAGAAAAATTACAACATAAATCCTTTCACCTTTTCAATATATTTTTAATGGTGTTCTACAAAGTATTTTGCTTATTTTCAATAATTCTAACTTACAGTTTTATATAATAAGTCATAGTAATTTTAAAATAGTTTTAAGTTTATCACTATTTTTACAAATTAAATACATTATTAAGATTGAAATAGATATTTAAAATATAAATAATGTTACAATAAACTATTTAGTGATTACTCTATTTAAATTTATTTAACAATCTACATTCATTAATTAACAATTAAAAATAAGTTAGAAATAATATATAAAATTAAAATTTCACAAAATTTACTATTATAATATTTATATATTTAAAACAATTTTAAATTATTATTTATTTAAATTCAATATAATATCAATTATCATGTTTTTAAAATTAAACATATATGTTATTATATTTTAATTTCGCAACCATGAAACGTTCAAAATTTTATGAAAGATTTAAAAAATATATATCTAATAATTATATTTAAATATATACACGAGTAAAAAAATTGGTTAATATATATCTAATAATTATATTTAAGAGAACATTTTTTAAAAATTAATAATATTTTTTGTTGATGAATTGGAATTAAACTTATTTATTGATCAGATAATATTCTTTTATTATTGTCTAAATCTGGGTAAGTCAAAATAAGACCTTTAGTAGAGGTTACGTTTACCTATATTTATTTTAAATGTTTTATTAAATTAATGTCATTGGTCAATCCAGCACCAACTCAATTATGAAATTACTAAAATATCCTTTCATGTACAAAATTAAGTTATGTTTTTATGAGTGTGTTTTTATCTTTTTCTTATATAATAAATAAATAAAAATTGATCATAATGAAAATTGAAGCCGAAACACCATGCATGATAAACAATTAACTTTATTATTATAATAAAAAATCAATTATTTTTTAGATGAATTTTTAATAAATATATTTTATTGATGCTTGGATCAAACAAGGAGGAGGTGACAATGATATAGGGCAGTTCGCCTTGCTTATGGTAAGACAGAGAGCCGCTATAGACGGTGGTCGATAGTGGTAGTTGAAGGTTGGTCAGAGATGAGAAAGAGTAAAGGAAAGGAGATATAGAGAGAGAGTGTGTGTAACGCCCCAAAATTTGAACGTTTGTTTGTTAATCATGTCAATAGTTAAGTACTAGTTTCAGTGGCTAAGTCTTTGATTATGTGTTTGAGATTAAGGGTTCAAGTCTCCCTTTTTGAAGTTTTGCTATTTGTTTTGCCTTAGCCCTTGTCCATAAACTTTCAACTTAAGTTTATTTCTACGTTAATTTATATAAAGAATGAGCCTGTTGGTTTAATGGTTAAATTTTTGTATACTTTTTGATCTTATGTTCGAGTCTTTATGAAAGTGAAGGCGGAATGTATTTATTTTTACTACTTCAAAAAACAAATTTAGTTATTTTAAATTTATTAAGTGGTTTCCTCCTTCTCATCTTTCTTCTTTACATTTTTTTTCTTTTCTTCTTCTTCTTCTTCTTCTTCATTTTTCTTTGCTCCCCGTTGTTCCTCTCCGTTACTTGATCTTTGATTTCTTCCATTAAAATTTTGCTGATGTTTGTCGAGGAAGTTGCGTAGTTCGTTGTATTTTGACTGAAAGGTTAATTGCGTAAATTTGTGGTTGAATTTCTGTAACATTCGCTCTTATTCATTCATGTTAAAATTAGTTTTTTCTACTTAGTTTGCTCAAATTCTCTGTTTAAGTGTTCGATTGGTCCTATTTTAGGCGAAGATCTTAAGGATAACAAACCCCCAACACATTAGGTCTGTGAATTTGCGGTATCATGCAAAGGTAAGCGTTGATTTTCGAGTATGGGATTTTGCGTCGAAGCTTTCCGACGTAAGTTGATTTTGTGCGTTAATTCAACCGTTTCGTTTGGGGAATTATTTTTTACTTGGTCATTAGTTTACCATTTTTAGGTTTCGGAGTCATTTTTGTTCCTTCCACGTTGAATCTATCCTAGGTGTGTAAAGAAAATCGAGTTTTCTATGAACAGGGAAAGTCGAAATCTATGTTTGTCAACACCTCACGGTCGTGTGCTAGGCCTTGTGGTAGGTCGTGTGAGCCACACAGTCGTGTGTCAGGCCGTGTAACTCTCTGACTTAGGTCACACGAGTGTGCAACACGGGTGTGTGTCCAGGCCGTGTGTGTAACACCCTAAAACTCGACCTAGAAGATTAGACTGGATTCCGAAAGTTACATTGACCACCGAAGTGATCGTAGAATATTATACTAAAAATATTATTTAATACTTAACCTAAATACGGTTTGCTTGTATTGAACTAAATCGTTTACAAATTATACGCTGAACTTGAAATCATCAAATGAATTTGGAAATTTAAAATAATGGCGTTGTGAAAAATTAGTTGCACGGAGAATGTAAAACTTACCGTTTGAATGCAATGCTCAAACTAGTACATTACGTTAAAACTTACCTTGTATTAAAGTTTAAACCGAAGATTTTAGAAAGACAAAAGAAAAACTTACGAAAAAGATATGCCAAATCCAAAAGATTTTAATCAATCCAAATTAACATATTTGCCTATCCAAATCAAACTATACCACAATCCATAAAAAGAGTTGTTGCTAACAATCCATTTGAAAACGACTAATCAAAATTACTGAAAGCTTTAGTAAGTCCAAATCAAATTGAGAAAACCCAAGAAGAAGTTCTGAGACCTCCGACGTACCGAATCCGCAGCTTAGTCTCGCGAAAAACCTGAAAGGGAGAAAACTAAGGGATGAGCTATGCGAGCTCAGTGTGAGTCAGAAAACAACATGAACTCAAATGAAAAAGGTTACAAAGCGAAAATCCCAGATAAGAGTACATAGTTGAAACAGAAAATCTTGAACCAACAATTAGAATTACGAATACATTCCTATAAGCCATTCAAAGTATCTTATACACAAATCCACACACACGGAAGCACCTATTCACTAAACTATTGCTCAAACGGTAACTCAATATGTAAGATGTATCCAAAGCATACCAAAGCATATATTAACTACGCATACCTATTACGTTAATCAAATTGTCAACACACTAATGCTCACATAGACAGACGTATAACCAAATACGTAACGAATACAACAAATCAAAATAATCCCACCGCACCAACCTTACACCACTTCGTCCACCCTACACACCACAATGTGGAACTAAGCCACTCGAAAAGCAATATGCAGTTGAGCTGGCATACGTATAAATCATTGCGATAAACCACTATAGCGAATTATTACAGTTGAACTGCCACGTTAGTCTTCCTTCTTTCACAACCAAAAACCCTGATTTTATGAAAATGTGTGAATACACACCATTCACTCACAGACTCACAGAAACAATCACTCATATTCAATCCAACAATTTCAAAATCGATAGCGTTTGTACACATTTCATAGTTACGAATACAAGTAACATCTTAAGCTCATTCATCATAACCCATTGATATGTTTCCTAATTATCTAACTTAGCATACACAAACACACTTACACACTTAGATTCAGGTCATAGCGGAGTCCCAAACATAGTTGTCACGACTTAACCGGGGCCCGGATTACACAGAAACATAAATCAATCCAATTTATAACACGGTAAAAATCTATGAAACAGGGCCACACGACCATGTGCCCCAACCGTGTGGAGGTCTACACGCCTGTGTGCAAGATATACATGCCCGGGTGGAAGAAACACATGGTCATATGAAAGAGACACACGCCCGTGTGACCGAGTTACATGGCCGTGTGAGTAGTTCGTGTAACTCACTGTCCAAAAATGTCAAATTAAGGAGCAGAGTAGACATGACCGAGTGGAAACTCACACGCTTGTGTGGCTAAGGGACACGGCCGTGTGTCTAAGGCACACGCCTATATGAAAATAAATAAAATTCCTAAATATCAACCACCCGGCTATGTGGCACGACTGTATGGCACAAAAAAGTGGCAAAATCCCTAATTCTCCAATGTCACATGGCCATGTGGACCGCCCATGTATGGCACACGCCCATATGGTCACGAAACCACACCGAAATAGGCTGAAAAACGTGAATTTCTTCCACAAGCACCAAGAACTGATTCATTCTTCCACCAAACTGATCAGAAATCTCAATTACACACACAAACTAAACTATAAGAATTCAGTTAAGTAACATAAACAAAATCGAAGCAATTCTTTCATTAATCCGAAAGACAAAACCTACCCGATTTTGAAACCAATCAAACGGAACACACAAGGACAATTAACCAACAATGACAATGATAAAACCCTAAATTAATTTGAAGAAAAAAAGTACAATGGTTCAAAAATCCCAAAAAACGAAAGTGAGAAAGGTGGAGAAAACCAAAAAGAAAATTTACGTACAATAAAAGAAGAAGAAAGTTGAGTAACATGGGTCAACAATTTTAGGGATTTTCTCTCCTTTTTTTAAATAAAAATCTAAATAAAAATAAAAAAGTTAAGTTAACACAAAAAGAAACAAAATTAAAACAAAACTTCATCTTTTCTCACATCGGGATTCAAACACAGGACCAATGCAACCTAGCAACACATTCTACCACTAAACCAGTAGGCTCATTCTGACATTAAATCGCAAAAATAAACCCAACTGTTCAACCTACTTATTGACCCTAACTACAAACCTCAAAACTTCTAACGCCAAATTTCAGGGTGTTACAGTGAAAAAGACTATTTTGATTGTGAGTCACACGAACGGATGACACGGGTGTGTTTCTAGACCTTGTAACTCTCTGATTTGAGTCACAAGAGCATGTGTCAAGCTGTATGTCAGACCGTGTAAATCTCTAAATTGGGTTACATGGTTGTGTGTCAGGTCATGTAAAAGACCGTGTGAGGCACTGTGATGAGCAACACGGGTATGTGTCAGGCCGTGTGAGCCACATGGGCCAACCGTTTAGGTTGTGTGAATCCACATAGATGTGTGGTCCAAAAACTAGAATTTTTCCCTAGGGTCGTAAATGTCGTTTGAATTGAACGTAGGCGTTCTGTAGGGTTCGTATGATCTAAATTAAGCTATAAATATAACATCCCAAAAATCAGGTTAAAAGAAATTGAGTTAGTGGAACCAAGAATGGTTATGTCCTGAGTTTGAGTTAAGGTTGTGCAATTATGACAAGTGAATTAATTCAGTTCAGTGGCTAAATGTTGTGTTTGCGTGTTCAAGGTTATGAGTTCGAATCTTGTTTCTTGAATTTTTGTTATTTTGCCTAAACCCCTATTTTTTAACATTTGGTTTATAAGTTATTTGTGTTCAACTGATGTCAATGATGAGCCTAGTGGTTCAGTGGTTAAACTTTTGTATACCCTTGGTCTTGTATTTGAGTCTCTATGAAAGTAATAAGAAGAATATGTTTTTTTTTATGTTGCCTTTGAAAGTTAGTTTTATTTTTTAAAACTAATTGAGAGTCTTCATTCTAAAATATTTCTTTTCACATTTTTTTCTTCCAACATTTGATCGTTAATTTCTTCTTCTTTTATGTTCTTTCTTTTTATTTCTTTCTATTAATTTTGTAACTGTTCTGTCGAAGGAATTGCATATTTTGTCATTTTTTACTGAAAAGTTAACAGTGTGAAAGGGTTGCATATCAAAATCCTTCACTGATTTAAGTATTTCTGTTGTAGGATATAGGCAACGAGTCTGGAATTAATCTTCGTTACTTTTACGTCAAAATCAAACTAGACCTGTAACAAAAATTAAGAATTTTACAACCAGCGAAAGCCGTAATTTGTGAATGTCGGTTTCACACGACCGTGTGGTAGGCCATGTAACTCTCTGACTTTGGTCATATGGGCGTGTGTCTAGGCTATGTGAGGAACTAATCTGATTGTAAGTCACACGGGCCAATGACACGGCCGTGTGCCTAGATCGTGTAACTCTCTGGCTTGAGCCACATGGGTGTGTACCAGGCTGTGTGGGCCACATGGGTTAGCCGTGTAGGCTATGTGAATCTACGTGGGCATGTGGGCCAAAAATTGAAAATTTTTCTTAAGGCCGTAAACATCGTTCGAATCGAACATATGCTTTTTGTAGGGCTATATGATTTGAACAAGCTATAAAACTTAATTTTTGATGACCTGTTGATGAATAATTCGTTATCTATACGTATGTTTGATATGATATAAGCTAAGTACGCATGATCTGTTAGCATATAATGTGCTTTTGTTTGGGATGTGTTTAATGTATGTGATTTATTCATGTATGATCTATGCTCTATTAATTTTGATGGTTCGTTTCTATGTTACCTTGCTAGTTGTGAACGTGTGATATCCGAATAAGTTGTTGTGTTTGATACTGGTTCTGATACATAACCATGCATGTGACTTCATGAAAAATTTGTTATGATTCATTAATATTTGATTAATCTGTTCTGCAAAGCGTGGATTTCCATGTCTTCTATTTTTGTTATTGTACGGCAACATCTTTTACATGCTTATCAATCTGATTTTGAATATGCATGCCATTACATATTGCATGGGGTTCAGGATGATGTGTAACAGCCCGATTTTGGGCCTAGTCGGAATAGTGGTTTCAGGACCACAAATCCGACGAGGGAAAATATGGTTATTATTATATTTTTATGGTCTACAATTTCATGGAAAATTTTCGTAAAAATTTCGTTCGAAAATTTCGACGTTTGGGCACTCAATTTAGTCAAAAGGACTAAATTGTAAATAGTGCAAAAGTTGAGTTCTATATGTAGAAGTATCTAATTGATATGAAATTTTAAATTGGAGGTCTTTATGTGGTAATTAGACCATTAGTTAGTTGATGGACAAAAATAGACATAAGAAATGAGAGAAATAGATTTTTTTTAAGTGGGGGCATATTAGTCATTTGGTAATAAAAAATAAAATGGGAAAAAGATGACAAAAATCATCATCTTCCTCATTAGTTGCTGCCGAAATTTGAAGGAAGCCATAGCTAAGGTTTCTTTGCTTTCTCAAGCTCATAATCAAGAAAGACGTGAAGATTATCTCAAACGAGGAAAAGAAAAGATAGTGGAGTGAAGTGCAATATTACGATATTTTGCACCGAGGTAAGTAAACACGTGACTTGATGTATTATTTTGACATTAATTGATATATGTTGAGATTTATTTGGAATTAAAATAAATGTTTGGCCATATCCTAAAAATGTTGTTAAATCGGGAAAGGTGGTAAAGGGTTGCAATATATGATTTATGGGTGGAACACTCGGAATAAGCCGAAGTATGTTGTACATAAAGGGGTTGCTGTGTGCTGATTCCCCGATTCATTGGTGGTGCTATGTGCGATATCCACCGTATCTTTGAAATGTGAAAGGGGGTTGCTATGTGCTGATTCCCCCGAGGGGTTGCTAAGTGCTGATTCCCCAGTTCATTGGTGGTGCTAAGTGCGATATCCACCGTATCTCTGAAATAAAAAGGGGGTTGCTATGTGCTGATTCCCCCAAGGGGTTGCTAAGTGCTGATTCCCCGATTAAGTGGTGGTGCTAAGTGCGAGATCCACCAATAACGGTTAACATTCCGAGTGCTCAATGAAAAAGTGTGGAAGGTGAATATTTCCATATGGTGGAAATTTTTATGGGGCAAATATTGAGTTGGATACTAAATCGATCCATGTATGAGATGGGAGAAAATATCAAAAACGAAAAAAGGAACGATTTAGTTATAAACTGTGTTGAACAACAGCAGATGGGTAACTTTGAAAAATCACCATAAATGGTGGAAAATGAATGGGAAGCTGAATAATATATGAAATTGAAGCTGAATGTGTCTATTTTCATATGAAATAAATAGAATAAGCAAAAGAGTTGTATTTTTGGAGATATCTGAATTTTACTGAAACAGGGCTGGATTGATTTCGGGATCCCCTGTTCTAACTTTGGAAAATCACCAAAAATTGTACAAAAATAATTATGGTGTGAAATTTATATTCCTGGATTCCTTATTGACTCTATTTTTAATAGAAACAAGCGAAACCATTTTTAAAATTTTGTACAGAGAGTTAAGTGAATTTTTTTAAGGAAGGGTCAGAACCGTTAGGCAGTGAAACAGGGGAAGTTTTAATGAATAAACTATACTAATTGGCTGGGTAAAAAATTCTGAAATTTTTATAGTGAAATGGTATATGAGTCTAGTTTGAGGGAAAATTTACGAAACTCAATTTGGAGCTCTGTAGCTCCGGATAAAAATAAATTAGCGACTATGACGCAGAAAAATAGTTTGCTGGAAATTGCCTAAACAATGAAGTTATTCATGAATAAGTTTATATTTTGGTGTAGTTATGTGAGTAATTACTTATTTATCATGTGTTTACTTACTAAGCTATATGCTTACTCGATTTTATTTTTTCCCTTGATTATAGTGACTTCCGACAACTCGGAAATTTGGAATGAAGTCAGACAATCATCCACACTATCCTTCACACTTGGGGTATTTTGGTACTATCGTTCCGGAAAATTATGGCATGTATAGACGACCTATGAAATATGGAATCATCATGTAAATATATGTTATGGTTTGATTTAAAATATGGTGTTCATTAATAATTAAATTGTGAGTATTATTATAAATGAGTTTGGTTGATATATATATATTGGATTGTGATTTAAATTTGCAGGAGGTTTAAGCAAAATTAAGCAGAAATGCTGTCGAAATTTTTTTTAAAAAACTTAGTAATACCTCATACTCTGTTCCGAGCCAGAATACGAGTAAGGGGTGTTACATGATGTGAAAGGAGAAAGTTTCTAATAGTTCCATGATTTGCATTATCTGGTGGTTTATCCACAATTCTGTTTGGCAGCTTGGCTGCAACATAGTGGCTTGACCATATATCTGATATGGCAATTTTAACTGCACTTCTGGTGGCATCGTCCATAATTATCTGTTGGTGTGATTTGGTTGGATGAGTTCTAGGGAAACTCTATTTGGTGTGTAACAGAGTTGGGTAGGATGTTTTCTGATAAAGTTGTATTCTTATTTTTTTGGAAAACACCACATTGGCATAATCATACATCCTCTGTTCTGTTATACGATCGTTATGAAAATATCTATGATTTTCTGAACTGTTCCGCTCTAGTTATATGATCGTTATGAAATTCTCTGCGTTACTCTTATTTGTATATGGTGTTTTGTTTGATCTTTGTTTGAGTTTAGTTATACAATTAGCTTCATAGCTCACCCTTTTATTTTATCTTTGTCTGTTCAGGTAAACCTCAGACTTAGGATCGGACAGCGTGTGGGAGCTTAGATTATTTTTGCACTTAATGTAAATACAATGAATTCCATAATTATATGTTTTGATCTTTTGGGTTTGTAATATGTTTCTAAACTCGTTTCGGGTTTTGCTTAATTCGTCGGTAATTGATATTTTCTAGCGTGAGATTGCAAAATCACTTAAGTTAATAAAATAGATTTTGGTTTTTAAAACTAAAACTCCTAAAAAGGTTTTTGTTGTAAATTAAGTAATTTCTTAAGTGGTTTCTAAAAGCGAAAAAATAGGTTTCAATTTTTTCGCTTAACACTTACTGAAATCAAATTTCAAAGTAAGTCGATGCAATTTCTCCAGATTCGGTTATAACTTTTAGGCCAGGTTTGGGATGTTACATTTAGTGGTATCAAAACCAAGTTACAAAACTTGGACTGTGATTTTTGGGTTCAAAAATCTCTTTGAAAAATGTTTTAAGTGAATTGAATTTCTTGTTAACTTTGATAATTGGGATTTATGAAAAAAGAGCGTTCAAATTTTGATTATTTTTGAGTTTGATAATTAAGATTTGTATATGGTGTTTTGTTTGATCTTTGTTTGAGTTTAGTTATACAATTAGCTTCATAGCTCACCCCTTTGTTTTATCTTTGTCTGTTCAGGTAAACCTCAGACTTAGGATTGGACAGCGTGTGGGAGCTTAGATTATTTTTGCACTTAATGTAAATACAATGAATCCCATAATTATATGTTTTGATCTTTCGGGTTTGTAATCTATTTCTAAACTCATTTTGGGTTTTGCTTAATTCATCGGTAATTGATATTTTCTAGCGTGAGATTGCAAAATCACTTAAGTCGATAAAATAGATTTTAGTTTTTTAAACTAAAACTCCTAAAAAGGTTTTTGCTGTAAATTAAGTAATTTCTTAAGTGGTTTCTGAAAGCGAAAAAATAGGTTTCTAATGATTATTTGTGAAAGTCTTATTTGCTTAACACTTACTGAAATCAATTTTCCAAGTGAGTCGATGCAATTTCTCCAGATTCGGTTATAACTTTTAGGCCAGGTTTGGGGTGTTACATTTAGTGGTATCAAAACCAAGTTACAAAATTTGGACTATGATTTTTGGGTTCAAAAATCTCTCTGAAAAATGTTTTAAGTAAATTGAATTTCTTGTTAACTTTGATAATTCGGATTTATGAAAAAAGAGTGTTCAAATTTTGATTATTTTTTAGTTTGATAATTAAGATTTGATCAATCTGTTGTGCAAAGCGTGGATTTTCATGCCTTCTGTTTCTGTTATTGCATGATAGCATATCTTACATGCTTATCAATCTGATTTTGAATATGAAGGCCATGACGCATTGCATGGGGTTTAAGATGATGTAAAAGGAGGAAGTTTCTGGTAGTTCCATGATCTACATTATCTGGTGGTTTATCCATAATTTTGTTCGGTAGCTTGGCTGCAACATAATGGCTTGACCACATATATTTGATCTGGTAATTTTAACTACACTTCTGGTGGCATCGTCCACAATTATCTGTTGGTGTGATTTGGTTGGATGAGTTCTAGGGAAACTTTATTTTGGTGTGTAACAGAGTTGGGTAGGATGTTTTCTGATAAAGCTGTATTCTTATTTTTTGGAAAACACCGCATTGGCATAATCATACGTCCTCTGTTATGTTATATGATCGTTATGAAAAAATCTGTGATACTCTTAATTGTTCCACTCTAGTTTTATGATCGTTATGAAACTCTCTGCATTACTCTGATTTGTATATAGTGTTTTGTTTGATCTTTGTTTGAGTTTAGTTATATACTGATCTTTATAGCTCACCCATTTGTTTTACCTTTGACTATTCAAGTACACCTCAGCCTTAGAACCGGACAACGTGTAGGAGCTCGGATCATTTTTGCACTTAATGTTAATATGGTGAATTTCATAATTATTTGTTTTGATCTTTTAGATTTGTAATTGATATGACCCTGGTCAAGGATGCCCTTGATTTCAGCTTGAATTCAGCTCCTCAAGCTCCATTTAGCTTGGTTCAGCTCACCGAATTTTATTTTAGCTCACATAAGCTTAATTCAGCTCGTTTGAGCTTGGTTTAAATTCAATTCAGCTCATTATTAGCTCTTTAGCTAAATTAACTTTATTTGCTGGAGTTTTAGACCATTTAAATAAGCATGTAAATAAGTTTCATTACAGCTTTTAAATATGTCTTAATTTATTACAAGTGTTTAATATGTCTTGATTTGGCTGAATTAAAAGTGTCTAGATGTCATTTAATTTGTCTAAATTATTACATGTTTTAAATTTGTCCAGCCGAATTTATGTGTTATGATTTGTTAATATTTAAGTTGTTTCAATGTTATTTAGGATGTTCACATTATACTTTAATTTAGTTCAGCTGAATTTGCTTGAAATTAATTAAGTTCATGAGTGTTTTTAGGTGCAGCCGAATTTGAAGATGAATTGGGCAGATTCATGCATGGAGATTCAATGAATTTGAAGATGCATGTGCAGCTGATTTAATGCATTAAAGCTGATTAATTTTTGGAGTTTTTTTAAGGCAACTATTCGGCCAAAGTGACCAAGCTTTTCATCCTTTCAAGATTGGCCGATTCTCTTCTCAAGGAAGTATAAAGGCTGTTCACACTATGGTTGTTCGGTTCAACCATGTTCACACCTCATGGCCCTTCAAAACCGTCCGTTCACACTTCTAAATGGCTCTTCAAATTGCCAATTAATGCTGGTAATTTTTCAGCAATAGTTGCTTCATGAATGACCCCATTATGTTCATTGACCGAACCTAGCCTATTCATGCACATCCAAGATGTTCAAGGTGCATTTGCCCATCTAGAAGATGACCATTGGAGCTCTCATTCAGCCGAATCTACATGGGCTAATAATTTTGCATTCATGCTGAATTTTAGTTCATTGTTTACTTAGAAACTAAGTCTTGAATTTGTCCATTCGGCTACTAGTTGGAAGGCTATAAATAGTTGTTGAATTTCTTGTAAAAGGACTTTTGACTTTTGAATTTTGATCATTTGAAAGAACTTTGTTCAAAGAGTGAGTTTTCTCCTCTCTAAATTCGTACGAGTTTCGATCTGACTTATCTAGCGTGCTAGTGGCGTCTATCGTTCTCTTTTGAACTTATCACCTTGCTTTGGTGTGGCGTTCAACCTTCTACAATTCTGCAATCCCACCTTGAACCGAATAGAAATCGGGGTGACACTTTTAGTGTTGAATCGTTTCTGGTGTTTAAGCTCATTTATCCATTCCACCGACTATCCTAGATTTTACCCAACTATAATATCTTTTTACAAAACCGAGCCTTCATTTATCAACTTCCATTTTTCTTATTTTTATACTTAAATCGAGCCTACTACCCTTATAAATTTACCATCACCTTAGCCAACCTTTAAAACCATTTGAAAGCTTCCGCATCTCTAGCCTTATTTCATCATATTTCCGATAACTCAACTATTCCTCGTCGACGATCGGGCAATCAAGTGAATCGACTCAATCAACCGAGCCGGATCGCATCAGTAATCTTTTTCTGAACTCATTTTGGGTTTTGCTTAATTCGTCAGTAATTGATATTTTCTAACGCGTGACTGCAAAATCACTTAGGTCAACAAAACAGTTTTCGATTTTCAAAACTAAAACTCCGAAAAAGGTTTACCGCTGCAAATTAAGTAATTTCTTAAGTGGATTCTGAAAGTGAACAAATAACTTTCTAATGACTGTTTGCGAAAGTCGTATTTGTTTAACACTTACTGAAATCAGTTTTCCAAGTGAGTAGATGGAGTTTCTCCAGATTCAATTATAACTTCTAAGCTGGGTTTAGGGTGTTACAATAAAACTGATTATTTAATAATCTGTTACTGGAAAATCTATTATTTGAACATTCATTTGATGTGTCATTTGATAAACAAGTATGATCTGTAATAACTGAATTTGTATCACTGTATACGTATATCTGATATCTGTTAATTATGCATCTGTATTGGAGTGGGATTTGTGGTAAAGGAGGAAGTGTGGGCAGTTTAATTACCTATCGATTCTGGTGGCTAAGTCATATATATATATATATATCTGATTTTGGCGATTTGGCAGCTAGTCTATAACATTCTGAATGTAACATATAGTCACTATGCAATGTATAAGGATGGATGGCTACTTGATACCCTATTTGGTGTGTAGGGATGGACGGAGATGGTGTGTAGAAGATGGGGGTAGGAAATCTGTATATGTATCTGATATTACCTGTATCTCTATCTGATATATCCTGTTTCTATTTCTGTACGTGACTTGAGAACTATCTGAATACTAAGAACCCGAATATGTTGAGCATGTAAACTTATTCCGTCTGTTTGATTGAATTTCAAGTAACCCACATATTTGGGCGGGTCGGTGTAGCAGGAGCTCGATCATGTTGATTTGATTACTTTAATTTTTTTTTAATTTATACTAGTGCATATTTCTTTTCGAAGTGTTGCTTTTAAATAGTTGATTTTATGGTTTGTTTTTCATTTTTTAAATGGCTTTGAAACGTTTGAATTTTTATTATTAAAAGTTGGATTTTCCAAAAGTGGGTTAATGTAGCTCTTCAGATTCGGTGTTAATGTAGCTACATTTAGTGATATCAGAGTCAGGTTACAAAACTCGCAGGCTGTATTTTCTGGGCTCCTGTTTTTATGAAAAATGTTTTGAATAAAAATATTTATTTGGTTAAATCTGAAAATTAATTTTATGAAAGACCGAGTCTCTAGCGCTGAACTTGTAAATACTTCTGCTTTAGCTATATTGTTTAGCAAGGAAACACTGTAGTGATTAAACTTGTTTACTTTAGCTAGATATATGAAATGTGAAATAAGACATTTGATAAAAACTTTAAACTGATATATAAACTTCTAATATTTGTAGACAAGTTGAGATTATGAGTTCGCACGGTAGTCATGGACGTGATTCTCGTGGGCGTCGAGTGGAAGCTCGAGCTAAGTCTTCCTCGATGGGAAATATGCCCAATCTAGACACCAATGGGATTGTTGGTACTTCTACTACTGAGACGAGGTCTCAGACTCTGACAGTTGAGGATGATGCACTATCCCAAGCCATATTTCATGTTTTAGAGAGGGTCGCTGTGACCAATTCTAGATCTGGAGGCCAAGGGTTGGTTATTGAACGAATCCGGTCGAACGGTGTTGAGGTATTCAGGGGCGTCACTAGAGTCACCCCAACAGTGGCCAAGTACTGGTTAGAGGCCACCGAACGCATCATGAATGATATCGACTGCACTCATGCACAGAAATTTAAGGGTGTAGTGTCTCTGCTCCAAGATGAGGCATACCACTGGTGGTTAACAGTTGAAGAGGGCACCTAGCCCGAACGCATCACATGGGATTTCTTCAGGAACGCCTTTTAGAGTAAGTATGTGGGGGCGAGTTATGTGGAGGCTCGTAGACGCGAGTTTATGAGCCTAGTTCAGGGTGAGAGGTCTATGGCCGAGTACGAGGCCGAGTTTCTGAGATTGAGCTGGTATGCTCGTAGTTTGGTTTCAAATTATTATGAGAAGAGTATCCGGTTCGAGGAGGGACTGAGATATGATTTGAGGGTTCTGATAGCTCTTGAGGGAGTGAGTGTTCGAGCCCTTAGTTGACAAGCCGAAGATAGCGAAGGAAATGAAGCGCACTGAACTCGAGAGGAGAGATTGGGAGAAGGGTTAGAGTAAGCTTAAGAGGGATTCGTGTCCCTCTAATTTTGTTCAGCACCCTAAGAACTAGTAGACCTTGTTTCATAATGCATATTTTTAACTTCTATAATTAACTAGACTTTTTCTTATGGTTATAATCTCTAAGTTATTATTAAGTTTTTAACTAAATTGATATTATAAGTCATTAAAATATTAAAAATAATTAAAAAACTACAAAAATAATTTTATGTTCAATTTTAAGATGCATATAAAATAAAAGATATAAATATTATTTAATATAAAAATTTATATTTTTATTAATTTCCTAAAGAATCTACCGTTATTTCATTTATAAAAATTACCCACTTCATACCTTCAAAAAAAATTACCCACTTCATATACATTTTTTTTCATTTTTAGCTTTTTCATCTACATTGTCTCTTAAAAAAAAACTTCTTTAGTTTTTTTTAAAAAAAGAAATATTTCATTTATTTATTTTCTTCACCCACTTTTATGAATATGCCAAGATCTACTATGTGTATGAGAAAGAAAATAAAGAAGTTTATAGGTAAGATATCAGCATCCAATGGCCTAACAAACTATCACATGGGAGATAAAAAAAAAGGAATTTTTTCCAATATTAAAATTAATTTATCAGTAAGAAAATTAATGAGTAAGGTCAATATCCAGGATGGTTGATATTCAATCTCATTAAATACCAAATTCTTTTTTATTTTACTTCTCAAAGTATCTATCAGAATGAATCCAGTAATTAACTTTTCACATTTTGTAAAAATACTGACATGAGTTTTAAAGGTACTTCATACTCATCCTTAACATTTGCTATTCTCTCTTTAATCCCTAAGCTTCACCTTCTTTATTGTAAATTAAAATAAACAATTTGAAACCTGGACTTTTCAATGCATATGAATGGTTAAAGCAAACCACCCAATTAAGAGAGGGGCCAACCCCAGATTCCTTTCTATAAAAGAAAATAGATATTTGGAATTATACAAAAATATATAAGTGGAAAGTTTCTTATTAATTAATGGGAATGTCCTACAATAATTAATAGTTCCTAACTTCAATTCATCATTGGTTGGGGTAGATCCTCTATTGGGTTGGGTGGGTCATATTAATTCTAATTTTAAGATTTTAAAGATTTTTTAAGTATGCATTATTTCGGATGAATTTCAAATTTAAATTATTTTGTATTTGAATAAGTAGAATTTATCTTAAATTTTTTATTCGAGTTATTTTGAGTTTTTTATTCAAGTTTGATATTGAAATTGGATCATTTTGAATTATTTATTCAAATTATTTTGAATTTAAATATTTTCGAGTTTAAATTGAATAAATCTAAATTATTAACCTTTTTATGATCAAAATGATCTGATTCGAATTTATATTAATTAAATTGAGTTTTTGAGATTTTGAGAATGGATCAAATTGAGAAAATTAATTTTATTCATGAATTTATACAAATGTATTGATGTAAAAAGTAGAATCCATACATCCATACATTTTTTAGTTATATTTAATAATACGAATACTTTTCAATCAAAATATAGTTTAATTGATAAGCTCAACAAAGTAATTATCCCACTTTAAAAAAACTTTAAGGCTTAATGATAAATTTGGCCACTAACATTTACATGTTTTGTCAAAATGATTCTAGTTGTATTTTTGAGTTTTTGTTTTTTTTTTTTTGCCATCAACCTTTGTTCTCTTTTTCAATCTGCTTTATCTAACAGATTTAATGAATAAAATTCAATGTTTCAATATTTGTTTTCTTTCAAAAAGTTTCGATCTTTCGTACATTTGTTTATTGAGAAGTTTTTCTATTGAGTTAATTTTTTAGATAATTACGTTTATTTTCTTTAAATTAAGAGTTATTTTTTTAATTTAATGTATTATTTATTTATTTTATTATTTTCCACATGTAATTATCTTATTGGGTTATCTAAGTAATAAATTATATCTTATTCAAAATATTCCACATATGAAATTCCAGATCATTCTTGTTAACTTTTTTAATGATATTTTTATTAAATCTATTAAAAAATAGATTGAAAAAATGTTCAAAAATACAATTAGAGCTATTTTGACAAAATATGCAAATGTTAGTAATCAAATTTGTCATTAAGCCAAAAAAAGAATAAAACTTAAACTTGAATGATGAAAGTCAACATTACCAAAGCTTCGAGCTAGTGGTGAACTTAGCCCCTCCAAAAATGATAAGATTATCTTGTTGCCCCTTGAAAATTTTAAAAATTACAAGTACAATGGTAATTTTATAAAATTGATAAATTTTACGAAATTAAAAACAAATAAGGGAATTCAAAAAAAAATCTCTCTAAAAAATTATTTATTGATCTAACTTAATAAAAAAATAAGGAACCTTTCATGATAACTCTTTAGATAAATTTCACTAAATTGAAGTAGTAGGGCAATGGGAAAAAAAAGTTCCTAATCCCTAAGAAAAGGATAAAAGGATCCCAAAGAAGGGTGTAAAGCCAAAAAACAATGAAAATTGAAGTGGGAAAAATGCTTAATGTACCCTACATTTAGGTGCTAGTGGGTCCATTTAATAATACAAAAAACATTAACATATTGCCCCCGAGCCCCCTCACTTTTCTCTCTTAAAATAAGGATATGATTGGTGGGAAATATATAAATCTTTCATTATGAAATAACAATAATTTCAGTTTAAAATTATCATAGCCTTTCTTCAATTTGTAAATAAGACGATAATCTATTTCAACGCATTAAAACTCATATCCTCATATATTAACAACAATGTCAATGTCAATCAAATTAAGACTGAATCGACTGAAATAAGTATTTAACTCTTAACAACTTTTTTCTTATTTTAATGTAATAAAATATAACTTAATTACCTTAGAAAAATCTATGGTTTATGAATTTCTTAAAACTTAAATAATTTTGGTTATTTGGTCCTTGAAAAATTGAAAAATATTTTTATAAATAAAAAATTGAGATAAAATCAAGAAATTAAAATTTTCTGATAAATATTACCTTATAAAAATTTAAATTATTAAAAAATTAGATCTTTTAATATGATTAGGACATTAGATTTCAACAAATCACACTTCTTTACATCTCCTAAACATTACTTATATTTAATTATATATAATTATATATATATATAACCTACTTAATTATTACATTTTAAAAAAAAAACATAGTTGAGACAGCTTGGTGTCTTTTATCTCAAAGCCTCAAACCCTTTCTGCTTCCTCACTTCATTCTTCAATATTCCTGCAAAAAAAAACAGATAAAATATAATTTAATTCTTAATATAAGGACTTTTATGATATTTTTATGGATAAATTTATATATTTTTATAAGAGAAAAGAAACGCCATTGATGTACCTTGAGGTTTACAGTTAGGAGGTTCTTCAAAGAGAGACAAAGAAAGCTGTTTATAAGCAAGACCAATGTCAAACAAAATGAGACCAGATTTAGGGTCATCAACGATGATGTCTTTAACAGGCAACCAAAGGAACAACTCTTCTTGGCTTAAACCAACCACACCAATGAGACTACCATAGCTAAGGTTAGCCCTCACAACACTGTCGAAAAAAACCCTATTCTCATACTTGGTCAAGCAAGGCTCGTCGAGGAACACCTCGAGTGTTCCATTGTCGGAAAGTGTGTACGATTTCACTTCCTTTGGGAGTAACCCTTTGGGCAAGCCTCTAGAAAGGAGGAGATCATGGATTGAAGGCGGCGGTGGTGAAGATGAAAGTGAGCGTGAAATCAAAGAAACGAAGGCGAGGAAAACATGAAGGAATTTTATGGGTTTTTGGGTGGTAATGAAATGTGCCATGGATGATGTTAATCTCGTTTCAAATGCACAGAAAAGATATGAAAAAAAAAAGAAATTAAAATGAAAAGGAAAGGTTTTAAGAGGAAAATTGGGTGTTTTAAGAAAAAAAAAAGTTTAGAAAATGAGAAATGACTAGTTTGTCATCGTTTGGTGAATGGGGTCCAATTTACAAATAAAGGGTGTGTGGTTTGATTAAGGTTTAATTAATTTTCTTGTAATTTATCACCTAATGAACATTAATTGAATATCTTAGTTTTGGTTTATTTTTATATATACATACATTATATTTTTCTTCTTGGGTTTACTTTTATATTATCAAATTACATTGAACAATTATAATAGAAATTTCGATAAAAGTATTATAGAGGTCCTACTAAAAGTTAGATTATATTTTATCCTATTTGTTTAAAAATGAGTAAATTAATCTCTATACATTAGATCAAAAAATAAACTAACTATTTTTGTTAAAAATTGACGTGAGTAATAGAATAATTAGACAATTACATGTGATGCGCCACATGTACTTCATTCTGAGGTATAAGGCCTAATTTTTAACAGTAAAAATAGATAGAGTTTTTAACAGAAAATATAATTTGCTCGTTAATCTAATGTACAAAGACTAATTTACCCATTTTTAAATAGAGAAAACAAAATACAATCTGAATCTTAATAATATTTTTACCTCAAAATTTCAATTGAACATTGTTGTAGATGTCTATGACTTGTGTTGCTCAACATTAGGTCCCACATTCAAACGTCAATGACTTCTTTTCCTTCTCGATTGATGAAAAGAATTCAAGTATATAATGTATAAATAAAAAAATCAAACCTTGATAAACTTTAAAACATGACCGTTCATTTTTGAGTATGATGCAACCTTAAACTATTTTGCATTATGTTATCTTGTTGTTATGTGCATGATTATTGAGTGTTTTGCGGTAATGAAATTGATTTGTTTGTCATGGTTGTAAAATTAAAAAAAAAAAAGATTTTTATTAAGATGTTTTTATATATAGATAATGTTTAGAATTATTCAAAATCTTTTTCTAACTTATAAATAAAAGAATAATACGTTTTAACGCACTCAAATCCAAGTTCTCCTACATTATCAACAACGTTTATACCAATCAAGTTAAGACTTAGTTGACGATTTAAACCAAAATTTGGTAGGCTCTAATAGTAATATTATTATGATTTTCCTTACCATTATAAATCTTATACAGGCTTAAAGAATGAATCTCAAATTTACCATTGCAATTTGCAAACTTGAAAGAGATCATTAAAAAAATCTAAATATTTTATAATATTTTCCCAAAATTTATTCATTATAAGAAAATCTCTACTATTTTGGAATTATAACTTTTCTTTTCCCACAAGCAAAACTCAAATAATTTAAAAAAGAGAAACAAAGAGAGAGGTCCCCTACCAAATTGTCATCAATCTCAATCTTTTCTTGTTGAGATCTTCAAGGCAAGCAAAATTATTATTTTAAGAAATCATGAATCAAGGTTAATTAGCCCATTTAAGGGTAGTGTCGTCAAATCACGTTAAACAGGTAACGGTAGCTTAGTAAATGAAGGACAAAAAGGTCAGTTCAGTTTCCAAAGATCAAATTTTTATTTTTATTATATTTTATTGTAATAGGCTTCAGATTCAGGTTTGTAATAAGTGGGAATATATTTTCTTTTTGACATATATTATATGGGAATAAATTGTCAGAAAAATTTTTTCTGACAAAAAGGGACAAAATAGATTCTTTATTTACCTTTTTACCACTTTGGGAAAGGACATAATAAATTATATTAATATGGAGAGTTTTTTTATATTAAATTAATAAAATAATTTTTTTCATTTATATCACGAGTGTGCTATAATATTACTATATTATAAATTTATTTAAAATATTTATATTAAATAATTTTTGATAAATTGATAATTTAGGTTAAAACTATTTGAAGGGAGATATTTTATATTTTTCTTTGAAATTTTTATTTTTGTTTGACGTGGGTAATGAGTGCGTTTACGGCTAGGGGACCTTGGGTAGGTGGCCCAGCCAAAGTGATTTGACACACGTGGACCAAGGGTGACTGGCAGCTTGGCAATCTGGTTGGTCAGATTGGTCACGAGCCTTCGATAGTGTCTGGGGGATGGGAGAGGGCAAAAGCAGGTTTCCGGTTATCAATTGGCCCACGTGTGGGTCATGCATGTCCCAAAGGCGTGATATTTGCTTGACTTCTTTCTACTATGGAATCTACTGTCCAAAAGATCCATCACTTTTTTCTTTTAATAATTTATTTTCAGTTTTTATTTTCCCATATTTTAAAAAATATATAATTTGACTATTTTCCTACTTACTTGTATGTTCATTGTCACTTTAATTTTTTTCTCAATTTAGTTACTCTAAATAAAATAATTGTACAAATTAGATTGCCATTAAATTTTCTATTTCTCTCTAACGGATTGTTGACATAGCACGTTATCCTATTGAATGAGTGACTCACACATGGTAATTTTTTTGTTGACTTTTGATTGAAGCTTAGTAACCTCTTTATAATTAGTCCAAAACATTTTCCCCTTCTTTGCATGTACACCCCTAAGCTCCAATTATGACAAGGTCATTGGATAAACACTTATCAAGTTGTTTTAATAATGATATATAATAAGGGAGAGTTCAATCATGATACTTTAGTAGAATGATTCCACAATTAAGTAATGTTATAATTAATAGGCGAAGAGTCGAAGCTTAATTGCAAATTATTTGAGCACTAATTATATTGTCCAATTGATCTCTTTGCTAGCTCGAGATACCCCAAAATGGATTGCATGTAGAATCGGTAATATGGAATGAATGAATGGATGAAAACAACTAGGAAAACTAGAACACATGTATCACTATCTGTAGTGAATGTGGTTTCTTACTAAGTACAAAAGATGACTTAGAAATTAAATTAATTTCTTTAGATTATTATTTTATTAATTGTAATTAAATAAAGTTCGAAGTGAGAACTAAATTAATTAGTCATCATAATTTTATTGAATGGAAAAATTAAATATATTTTCCCATAGATTCTAATACAATAAAGTTGTCATTACTTTAGCAAAATTAGAATTGGGTTGAGAAAAATATTTAATTGGATTAATTAATTAATTTAATTTAATTAATAATATTTTGAGAAAATAGATAAAATAGCTATTAATTGGACAAATTATAAGTGTTGGATGAAAGTCCAGATAACACATATAATTGTACCAAATCCATGAGATGGGCTCGAGAACCCATCCCATATAATGAGAAGCAACAAAACCTAATCTCCCTTAGGGTTGTCGCGGCCCCTTCCATTCCACTGTATTTTTCTATTAAAGTACTATTATATGATTACCCTTTGTTCAACTGCTTTCCTATAAAAGAGATGACCTACTTACATAAGTAATTGAGTGTCATTACTGTGTAAGAAAATAGTGGTAGTTTATTTACAAGAATAAATTATATTTTCTGGAAAGCTTAAAGTTTCCGATTCCCATAGAAAGAAGTTAACTTTCCCATTGAAGGTTAATACAAATTTATAATTTGTGCATTCAGTTTGTTTTGTTTGAGTCTACACTCAAATAAATTTTGCGTTCGAGGATAACAAAGAATATTGTTTGGTAGAAAGTTGGGAAATGACTTAGACCACCTCACACAAAGCATAGGTAATTGTAATAGGCCATTTTTGCCCGGGACCAAAAACAAATAACCAAATCCTAAACATTAATAAATCCAAAGTCCATATATTACAAGCCAATTTACAAGTTACAAAATTCAGGCCCAAATACTAGAGAGCCCAGTGGCCCCAAAACTTAAGTGTCTTCAGAAACCATTCATCGTACGTAACCGACTCCCGAACCCATCTTTCTAAATTTTGTGGACCAAAAATGCGTTGTTTTAATGAATCCAACCGATTATTAAAAACAACCATTTTCTGAGGTGACCCGATCACACCTTATCAAAAAGGATTGGTGGCGACTCCCATGTTCGTTTTCGTTTTCAAAATTAAAGTCGACCCTTTTACAAAAAAATGGCTTCGACAGCTTGGAAACTCCATTAGGGACATAAGAGAGTCAAGTCGTAAATTGATTAATTTTTTATCTTTTTTGTCGAAAGTTAAAATTTTAATTTTTAACATATGAGCCTCTCATTGCATTTCATTTTTTTTTGAGTTATAGTTTTCATCATGTTTTGTATTTTAAATTTTTATATCTCCACAAATTACATTGCATGACCATTGGTCACACCCTTTTAGGTGAGAGTGAGAAGCTACTCCTTCGTGAGGTTTTCACTTCCGTGCAGGATAGTGGATCGCTTCTGGGATACATCCATACCTATGTCTTCATGAGATTTTCATCACCGTGCAGCCATAGGGAAATGTATTCCCCTGAATTGAACTCGGTCCATATGAGCCTATAATGGATGAGGATCGAGGAATCTGTTGGTTCAGGTACCCTTGCCTTAGAATCGAACCGCATATAGAGAGCCCTAAGAGCCTACCCTAGGTAAAGCCGCGCCAAACCCTAGTGGTCACCCAGATAGGTGTTCTATTCTGTTGTTTATTTCTTCTGTACTGACATATTTTTTTTGTTTTGTTTATGATTGCTTTGCATTTTCATCATATAAAAGATGTGTTGATTCAAATTTGATTGCTAAATAGAAAAGTTTGTCATGGAAAACGACTTTCTTGATAAAGTGGAATATAGTGCGACTGCCCAAATATGGTATGATTAAACACAATGAGAGAAGGCTGAAAGTTCGTGGAGGAATATACGACTATGCTTCACTGCTTGAGGATTCAAACTGACAAAGATTATTCGAGAGCTGTCACGTCTCAAAGAAACTAAAGAGCGTCGCGGGGTGATCAATAAGTCTTGGCTTGGATCAAACAAAAAGGAGATAGTAGAAACAGATTTTGGAAAAATCACAAGATTTGATCCTATCATCCATATATGAAGAAAAAGATCGATGTCTTCACCTGGAATATGAGGGCAAAGCCGTATATGTAATCCGTTTTATGTAAAGAAATTTGTTTTATAGAAGAGTTGTTTTAATGGAATTGAATTCAGAATCGATGCCTCTATTTCTTTTACATTCATTCCATGCATCTGTATTACATTACATCATATGCATTAGATTTTCACAAAAGGACCCTAATTAGGTAAAATTATTTTAGTTAACCTGGGAATCGAAAAAAGTCATCGACTAAGCATCGTTACGGTACTCGTGCAAGAACAAAAATAGTGGACCAAAGATTGGAAAGGCTAGAACAGATTCAAAAAGAGATGCAAGACCAATTGCAAGAACAGTTAGTGAAAGTACAACAGGAGATGAATGATCAGATACTGGAATCCCAAAGGAGTATGATAAGCCAATTGGTGCAGTTGCTGGCTGGAGAATGTGAAAAAGGGAAAAGCACTGTGGTTAACTCAGGGGATGATAATGAGGATCCTATTTATCCCCCAAGTTTTACCCTGATAAATACCCAGGCACAACCGGAGGCATACCCTCAAGGGGCACCCATTACTATCAGACCCTAACAATATCAGGCCGGTGCCTCGACTCTGATAAATTTTCAAACTGGCTCAGGTTCCAATCCGGGGGACAATCCAACCAATCATGTAGTCCCTGATCTTGATGATATGGCAGAAATGGAAAAAGCAAGAGTGGAACTACCAAAACAACTCGAGAACCGATGTAAATAGTTAGAAGAAAATTTTAGAGCACTTGAGAATGCTGACTATCATGGCGGAATTGACGCTAAAGATTTGAGTTTGGTCCCAGATCTAGTCCTTCCGCCAAAATTCAAGACTCTAGGATTTGAAAAGTATAATGAGACTAGTTGTCCTGAAGCTAACATCACGATGTTCTGCCGAAGAATGACAGGATACGTTAATAATGATAAACTATTAATTCATTGCTTCCAAGATAGTCTTATGGGGTCGGCTGAGCCGTGCCAACATCCACTCATGGAAGGACTTGGCGCAGGCTTTCATGAAGTAATACAGCTATGTAATAGACATGACACCTGACAGAATTACACTACAGAATATGGAAAAGAGGCAAAGTGAGAGCTTCAGGCAATATGCCCAAAGATGGAGAGAGGTAGCAACGTAAGTCCAGCACCTCTTTTGGAGAAAGAAACCACGATACTTTTCATCAACACTTTGAAGGCCTCGTTCATTAACCATATGTTGGGAAGCGCTACCATGAGCTTCTCAGATATTGTAATGTTCAGCGAGATGATTAAAAACGCGATAAGAAGTGGGAAGATAGATGTGGGAGAAAGCGTCAAAATATTAACCCCAAAGAATAAGGAAAATGTAGTAAATAACCTAAGCATGCATAATAAAAGGTATTCCAGATCGGTCATTGTAGGCCAGCCGAGGGTCGTAACCACTAGCTATCAAGGTACTTTAAGGTAAGAATCCAACTCGAGGTCAAACACAGAAAGGCTCTAGTTCACACCCATCCCGATGACGTATAAAGAGTTGTATCAAAATCTATTTGATGCGCATGTAGTAGCTCCGTTCTACTCAGAACCCATGCAACCTCCGTTCCCGAAATGGTATGATGCGAATGCCCAATGCGAATGTCATGCGGGAATAATAGGACACTCTATTAAAAAATTACACTACATTTAAAAAGTTAGTCGAAAGGTTCATCAAGATGGGTATCGTGAAGTTTGACAATCCATAAGGACCTAATGTGGCAGAAAATATGTTATCTGGTCTTCCAGACCCAAGGGTTAACGCCACAATTGAAAATGGAGGAAAGAGAACCAAAAACAATATTGTAGAAGTAAAAACCCCACTGAAATGAGTTTTGAAAAAAATGATAGATATGAGATTAATCATTCAGAATTCAGAGAAGAGACCAAAATGGATGAGGACTGTGAGTTCCATGCTGAAGAAGGTTATGAAATCCAGGAGTACTCTAAATTCAAAGCTTTGGTGCAGAGCCTAATGGATGATAAATAGTTATAATTTCTTGAAGAAGTCAAAGTCTCAAAAAGAATGTTGGGGAATTCGAACATTAACGCCGTATCCAAAGAGAAAGCCAGGACATAAAATTTATCAGGCATTTGCCCTTACACACCGGGGAGTGTTTTGACCAATGGGACTATAGAAGAGATCCCTGTATATTTTAGATCTAATTCGGAGTAATGTCCAAAACACGCTTATTGCTCTAAGCCTAGGAGCAATAAGACTCCTTTTGCAAAATTGGCTTATGTCTAGTATCTTTATTTTAAAAAAATGCATCTTTGTTTCTTACTTCGAGCAAATATTCTTTTATTGTTTCCATTTCATTCATAATCATACTATACAGATAAATATTCTTGGATTCTTTTGTTTTTTGAATCTTCCTTCGTCCCCATACCAGGTTTCTAGATATCAATAATATGAGCGACACTTGTATTGACTCAGAACCTCCTTTTGAGCAAGATTTATGTTCGGAGGACCCACAGAACTTTGAAGATGACTGAGACTGTAACTTATCTCCTGATTTGTTAAGGATGGTACAACAAGATAAAAAACAGATCCTACCTTACGAAGAATCAATAGAATCCATGACCTGTCTCTATGTGGGGCATGGATGTCATTGGGCCGACTTCGCCAAAAGTTTCTGGCGGTCATCGATTCATCTTTATGGTCGTCGATTACTTCACTAAGTGGGTGGAAGCTGCTTCATATACCGATGTCACAAAGTCGATAGTCAGTAAATTCTTGAAAAAGAAATTATATATCGGTATGGAATATAAAAAAAAAAGATAATATCTGACAATGTACTGAATTTGAACAACGGTTAGAAGTTTGCAGTTTGTTCAAGATTAACACCATATCACCCCAAAATGAATGGCGTGAAAAGAAAAACCTCTACAGGGGCAACGCCTTGGCTTATTGTGATTTTGCCAATTGAAGTTAAGATTTTTTCTCTCTGAGTTTTTTGGATCTGATCCCGATTGAAGAGAAAAGTTCAAAGTTATCCGTCTTGGTGAAATGTACCAAAAAATGATGCAAGCTCACCAAAAAGGTCCGCCCTAGAGAATTCCATGAAGGAGACTTGGTATCGAAGAAGATCCTCCTCACACAAAAAAAACTTTAGAAAAAAGTGGATGCAAAACTGGGAAGGACCTTATGTAGAAGGCCTTATCTGGAAAAGCGTTGATTTTGATTGGGAGGGTTAACAATGAACCTGCCTAATCCTGTGAATTCTGATTCAAGCAAGAAATACTTCACTTTTTAAAAAAAGAAAAAAACAAAAACAAAAAAAGAAAAGAAAAGAAAAAGAAAAAGGAGAGGCCAAGGTGAAAACCTACAAAGGGCGCCTTGAGACCAAATGAGTTTTAAATTAAAAACCTGAAAAAGGGTAATTCAAAATTTGATCGAATATGGGGCATGCGGTAGTCTTACTATGCCTGAATTAGTAAGAAGGAGGAATGCTACATCTTGGGGCATCAACAAAGTCTTCTAGAACTTTTAAAACATGTATCAAGTTCAAAGGGTCCTCAAGAAGTTTTGTGTAGAGAAGCTCATGCTACGATATCTGAGGCACCTGTTTTTATCTTATTCATTTCGTATCTTAGCAAAATTTTCTATCTTGATTAATGTATTCATTTCGAGTTTTGTTCTCAATAAAATTTCATCTTGTCCATCATGATAATCTCTTTCAAGCATTTTTCATTGAAATAACGATTAATAGACTGAATATTCAAGCAAAAGGAGTTTTGTATATTACTCTGAAAACTTTCAAATAGTACGAGAACCTGAAATAAGACTATTGTTTAGAACGCACCAAGTTAAAAGGTTGAAGTATCTAAGAAGGAAAAGTCTAAATTAAGACTATTCATTCGAATTTTATTGTCAAAATATTGATTGAACAAAACGACAAGATGTCGTGTTGGTGACAAAGTTTCAATGAACAAACAAGCAATGATCACTGAGTGATAAGAAGAGGTTTCTTGGAAAAGAAAGTTCTACAATTGTGCATAAACATTTGGTACAACACCCAGGGAATGGTGTAGGAGACCAAAGAGATTCAGATCCTATATCCCTGAATGGCAGTGGGAGAGGATTGAGAAAGAGTTAGATCTTATGCTCAGTGAGAGGAAGATAGTTCAAATTTTATGTCCCAAAAGTACAGTGGATTGAACCTTGAAGATTACAGTGTTACCAGCCGGACAAGATAGCATTCTGACGTGTTGGTAATGAATCCTTAATGAACAACGAGCAATAACAATTCAAATATTAAGATATCATTTTCATGACATTTTGCATTCAAGCATACACATCTGGTTAGGAAATTTTGATTCATTCTGATCATAACATTCTAATCACTAGGCATAAATAGGCCCATGAAATGGATTCTACAAGTTATGTTCCCCAGAATAGATCGGTGAAACCACAAACTCTATACCACTAAAGTTGTAGTGGAACTGATTGAAGAAGATGGTGAATCTTATCTCTCTAAAATTACAGTGGAGCAGATTAAAGCCAATAATCCTATCTCCCTAAAGTTGTAGTGGAGCGGATTTAAGTCTCCCTAAGCAGTAGTGGAGTAGATAAAAAACGGTGAATCTTATCTTCCTAAGGTAGTAGGGAAGCAGATTTAAGCCACCAGTCCTATCTCCCTGAGCAGTAGTGGAGTAGGTTGAAGATTGTAGATCCTGTCTCCCTAAGCAGTAGTGGAGCAGATCAATGACGGTGAATCTTATCTTTCCAAGGTAGTAGGGAAGCAGATTTGAGCCACCAGTCTTATCTCCCTGAGCAGCAGTGGAGTAGGTTGAAGATTGTAGATCCTGTCTCCCTAAGCAGTAGTAGAGCAGATTAAAGACGGTGAATTTTATCTTCCGAAGGTAGTAGGGAAGCAGATTTAAGCTACCAGTCCTATCTCCCTGAGCAGCAGTGGAGTAGGTTAAAGATTGTAGATCCTGTCTCCCTAAGCAGTAGTGGAGCATATCAAAGACAGCGAATCTTATTTCCCTAGCGTTGCAGTGGAACAGATTAAAGCTAAAGGTAGCGAATCTTGTTTCCCGAGCATTGTAGTGGAATAGATTAAAGCTGAAGTAGAGCGGATTAAAGTTGAAGGCAGCAAATCCTATCTCCTTGGCGTTGCAGTGGAACAGATTAAAGCTGAAGGCAGCGAATCTTATTTTCCCTGGAGTCGCACGGATTAAACCTAAAGGTAGCGAATCTTGTTTCCTTGGCGTTGCAGAGAAGCAGATCAAAACTGAAGATAACAAACCTTATCTCCCTAAAGTTGTAGTAGGATCACGTTGAAGATACCAACTTTATCTCCCTGAAGTTGCAGTAGAGCAGATTGAAGCTATTAATCCTATCTCCCCAAAGTTGTAGTGGAGCAGACTGTAGATAGCGGATCTTATCATATCAAACCTTATCTCCCTGAAGTCGCTGTGGAACAGGTTGAAGCAACAAGTCTTATCTTCATGACGATGCAGTAGAGCAGACTAAAACCACGAATCTCGTCCCCTTGAAGTTACAACAGAGTGGATTGAAGCTACAAGTCGTATCTCTCTAAAGTGCGGTGGAGTGGATCGAAGTAACAAGATGCAGTGGACTAAAATGAGGCTACTTGAAGCAAAGAAGCATCAAGGAAGTCAAGACTCGGTAAGACCGGGCAAAATTGGCCTTTTTCAAATATCTTTACTCAGTTCCCATTACACGACAATGAGCAAAGAGGGGCAGCTATAATAGGCCATTTTTGCCCGGGCCCAAAACCAAATAACCAAATCCTAAACATTAATAAATCCAAAGTCCAAATATTACAAGCCAATTTACAAGTTACAAAATTCAGTCCCAAATACAAGAGAGGCCCAGCGGCCCAAAACTTAAGTGTTTTCAGAAACCCTTCCTCGTACGTAACCGACTCCCGAACCCATCTTTCTAAATTTCATAGACCAAAAAAGTGTTGTTTTAATAAACCAAACCGATTATTAAAAATAACCACTTTCTGAGGTGACCCGATCACACATTATCAAAAAAGATTGGTGGCGACTCCCATGTTCGTTTTCCTTTTCAAAATTAAAGTCGACCCCTTTTACAAAAAAAAAGGTTTTGACAGTAATAATTTAGTTTAGAGTTTATTACTATACCACAAGCCTTGATTTTAAGAAAAAAAAATAAACTTTTATTATGCCTAAAAAAAACTTTGTTTTCTATATCGATTTTTCCAACATCACCTTCATATTGGTAAAGTTTGTGATATCCTTCCTAAGCTTTGCGGTTTTTGTTAGAGGAAAGTATTTCTAAAACCTACTAGCCAACTCATCTCAAGTAGTGATAGAATATGGGGGTTGTGCATCTTACCACAATATAGTTTAGCCATTAAGTGAAAAAAAGAAAAGACAAAGTTTGACTACCTCATCCAGAACACTAGTGAACTTAATAGTATCACACATCTCTAAAATTTTTTTGAAATGATAGTTTAGGTCCTCAAATAATGTACCTCTAAATTGGTTAGTTGATTGGATCATTTGACCACCTCACACAAAGCATAGGTAATAATTTAGTTTAGAGTTTATTACTATACCACAAGCCTTGATTTTAAGAAAAATTTTGAACTTCTTCTAACACTCCAAACCCGGTTTGGACGTTATTGCCAAGTCTGGTGGAGTTGCATTAGTTTGTTTAAGAAAACCTAGAAGTTTAATCCTAGCTTTCGAAATCGTGCAATCTGAAAACATCATTTTTAACCAAAACACTCACGTGTTATTTTGGAAATTACACACAGAACTTATTTATTTCATAGAGAAAATCCTTAGTTTGAACTTGTTTCAAAACTTTTGCTTCCAGAATGTGCTTCGAAAACATAAGCGTGGCAAAACCCTTACGAATTTTGGTCAAATCTTTTGGTCAAAAACACTTAACTTACAATAAAATCACTTAATAACTTATTTGGTTTCGAAATGAGAATTTAAGAGATTTAATTGATAAAAAAACATGATCTCGATAATTAAAAACATACAGTTCGCCAATTGGCATATTCTGAAACATTCGTTAGAGATTTTCATAAAATCTATTTCGAATTTGCAACGAAAAATCATTAGCTCATTTTTTAAAAAACCAAAATCAATTTTGTTAACTTGTGTGATTTTATGGTTTTATGTAAAAAAAACCCAAAAATTGACAAACAAAATAAAAACCAAAAATAAATTTTAAAAACAAATTATAGTCCCAAAAGTCCAAAAAGATTAATAACGTAACTATCATACTTAGTTAACCAAGAAACCAATCCGAGCTCCCGCACACCATCCAGTCCTATGTCAAAAGATTACCTGAAACATATTAAATAAACGAGTGAGCTTGATGCTCTGTGTGTGACTTAACCTACAAACAAAATTTTCTTATGAGTTTTGCATATACAATAATCAGATCGAAATTTCATATCATATTACATATCATGGTGCATCTTGAAACGTATCAGAGCTTATCATATCACATAATTTCATAAACATATATCAGAACAAAGTTTTTATAATGTCATATTTTATAAACACATAAATCATATTAGAATGTCATGTCAGAACGGAACAAAAGCAGACACAGATCCTACCCCCATCCGCTACACACCAACTCTGACCAGCCACTCACACCAAATAGGACTACAAGAGTCCATCCATCCAATCACACCAACATGTGACGATGTGCCACTCATAAATATGTAGCTAAGCTGCCATATAACACTTCCTCCATCATATCATAACCCATCCTAATGCACATGCAAAATCAGAATAACATATGTTAATATTACAAAGTCAAATTAGAAAGCTTATCAGAACAGATAACAAATTACGTATAACACAAATGGTTTACAAGATAGTCATGCTTAATTCACTACCTACTGATAGCAAATCATAACGCATTATTATACTTATTGGAACTTATTTAACATACCTACAACACTTAACCATGTTTGTTTACTGAATTTTACACTTTTTTGGGCCAACATAATGCCCACAGACCCAATTTTTGAGTCCCTTAATCTGCCCCTAATCGGGCTTCAAAATTGCCCAAAAGGCCTACACAGCCCAAAAATCTAGCCCTGTGGTCCACACAGCCTACCCACACGAGCTACAAGATTTCACATAGACTACAAAATCACACACGGCCGTGTGCCTCAGACAGCCTACCCACATGACCGTATGGTGCTGGGCAGTTTCAAAGACAACCCCTGTTTCATATTTTTTCTCAAGTTTCAAGTGATAAATCCGGCTAGTTTCACACACCAGATAACAGATTTGATCAACCACACTACAAGATCACACGAATCCTACAATCGTTCATCAAACCACACTAATTAATCCTCAAAAACCCATCTAAAATAACACACTTTTACCAAAGTTCAAATCAATTAATCCTCAATTAATCCTCACACGGGTGTGTGGGTCACATGGGCGTGTGTTAGGCCATGTGGGCAACATGAGCTGGGCCAGTTAGGCCGTGGGGGCCACACAAATGTGTGGTCCCATTTCCCGTAAGACTTTGTTAAGGTCGTATTTGAAGTGTGATTCAAAATTAGTCACTTCGTAGGTTCTAAAATGTGATATTTATGTGTTAAGAATATGAAATCTGACAATCTACCTCCGTTTGTGTGATATTTGAAAGTATGATATTATTATCTGATGTGTATAGCATGTATGACATATGTGCATCTGATATCTGTTTTGTACTACATGTGCATTGGGGTGGGATAATGACATGACAAAGGAAGTGCTAGTAGTTTAATGATCTGCTTTATCTGTTGTGTAAACCACATATCTGTTCTAGTGGCATTGCCACACTTATCTGATTCTGGCAGACTACTGCATTATTTCTGGCAGCTTCATTGCACTATTCTAAAAAGTGACATACGCTCACTTATAAGTGTGTGGGGTTGGATGGGTATTTATTACCCTAATTGATGTGTAAGGATGGATAGAGATGGTGTGTAGCGGATGAGTGTAGGATTTGAATATGTATATGAAATTACCTTTGATTTTCTATTTGAATCGCAATTGTATACATATTTGTGTTTTTATATATGTATGATCTGTCTGTATGGGTTGAGTTATACACTGGGCTTGTAAGCCCATCATTTGTTTTATCTTCTCAAGTAATCAACAAACCTAGGACCAGACGGCATGCGGGAACTCGGAATTAGATTCTTTCGTTAAAATGGTTTTAATGAATTTTATGTTTAATTTGACTTTTCGGACTTTTGGACTTTACTTTTCATTTTGACTTACTTTTTTGAGTTAAGTACTATTATAATTCTGTATGCAAAATGATTTGTTGCAAATTAAACCCCGGTTTTCAAAACCTTATAACTTAGTAAATTCCGCTGCAAAACGAGATGATCACTTAAATGTTTTCTTGTAATAAAGTAACATTTTAATGAGAAATTTCCCTAAAACTGGAAGACATTTTATCAAAATTAACACTAGTTTTATCACACGATTTCATAGTCAATTTCTGGACTTTTAAACAAGTTAATGTAATTTCTCAAGATTCGGACACAACATTCAGACCGAATGTGAGGTGTTAAATCTATATTTTACCCTATGTTCATTGAGAAAAAATGCTAAGCTCAATGGCAATGTTTCACTGTGGTGACTTTCTCCACTATTTTGCAACACTTCATCTCCTTGGCATATATCTGAGCATCAGAAGTCAATAGGCAACTTCGTGACGTCCTCCCTCGAAAGTTACAGCGCTCACTACTGCCATTTCCTCCAACTTTGCTTTCAAGCCTTCTTCAACCTATACAATAAGTTCCAATGAGATCGAAACATGTTAAATGACAAAAACCATATAACAATCATAAACATATCAATCGGCCGACTTTTCGGGTTGGTGATGATGTTGGGCAAGTTAGGCGAGATAGGTGGAAGTGGGGAAGGGTGGTGGTTGATTCTACCTCTGCAAAACATATTTTGCAAATCTTGGGGGCCAAATGGACTTGCCATATTTAGACCCAAATTTTGATACAAACTCAAATTTCAAGCCCTTAATTGACCCAAAATATTTGAAGAAACCACAATGATATAATAAAAAATTAAAAATGGCTTGAATATTTTTCTTTTAAATCGAGCCACAGCACAACTTAATCTCACTTGCAACAAAATATTTATTTCTTTAAAAACAATAATTTCAATTAATTTGAACCCACTTTTTAACTTCCAAAACAAGTAAATTGAAATAAATCCTAATTAATCCATCTATAGGGATATTTCCAACAAAATTCTAAATTAAAAGGAATGAAACTTAGAAGTACTGAGATGTATTTTCTAAGCAACTTGATTTTGATTTACACAAGCATTATTTCATTACGTATAAGTTATAAATACTCACAATTATTAATAACCTATAAATGAAGGCTCTCTTACGGAGCTTTATAGTAGCAGTGATATCCATGCTGAAATCTAGTTGGTTTAGATTGGATCTATGAATACTATAAAATTCATACGTTAATTTTTAGTCCTTAAACTTAAAAAATTAATTCCGTTTTAGTATTTTTTTTTGGGTTCATTTTGATACATTAGCTTGATAATTAGGTCCATTTTAGTAGCTGAATTTAACAAATGTAAAAGTTTGATGATGTAGCACTCTAAATTCTCTAAAATAGCATAGCATCACTTGAAAGTTTAAAAAATAAAATTCAAAGTACCACATCGTCAAAATTCGATGAAATCCAAGTTTTAAGATCAAAATGAACAAAAAAAAAGTATAGATATCAAAGTAAATATAATTACTAAGTTCAAAGACTATAAAAGTTATATCAAAGTAAATATATTATTGTTGATACACAGTATTAACAGAGATTAAGGAGGAGAGACATGTCATAATCAAGGAGTAGAGAAGAAGCATATAATTATAAGTTAAAGACCTCCTATTTTGAGTGGGATTTTTCGTGTTTTTTATTCATGCAAATTAATCCCTATTTTTAATGCAAAACTTAAGAATCTTAGATTAATCTAACAAAATGATTTCATCAATTTACAAGATAAAAATTGAAAAATAAATAAATAAAAACTATTTATCTAAAATTAATCTAAATTATCCTAATAAATTAATAATTTATGTAAATAAAATAATATTAATTCATCTAACTCCTAATTATCATAATTGATTAATAATATTAATAAAATCTATAAGTATACAAGTATAATCCTAATAATAATCATCCTATTCTAATAATTATCTTAAGAAAATTTAATAACATAAAATCTTGTTCTAAATAAACATTAATATTAACATAAGAAACTAAATCACCAACACACAAATTTTTTATTATAATATGTTTATTTTTCCAAATAATAAATTTAAATCTATTATGATTATCACAACTTTTATTTTAATAAAATTACTATATTTTTTTTATTTTTTTAAATTGGTTGTAATTATTTTTAAATGTTAATTTAGTAATATGATAAAAAATAAAAAATATTTTTATCGGTTCAAAAGTTTTTTTTAAATTTGTACTTTTATATATATTATAGATTAACCAAATGTGTCTAAAATCATGGGTATTTTTATTCAACATGTCATAATTCTATATATTATTCTTTTGTTAAAATTTTAAATATGATCAAATTTACATAATTTTTTTAATCTTTTACATTATAATATTAAATATTAATTTTTATAATATATTATTAAAAAGGAAAACAAATCAAATCAAATTGTTTGTAGGCCTCAATATTGGCCTAATACTCATATAGACAAAGTTCCAAAAGGACCAAAACTAAAGTAAGCACATGTATAAACCAAAATCTATCTCGTTGCTGAAAGTTCAACCGCATCCATAGTGTTCCAATTAAGAGGATTCATAGTGACTTTCTCCCGAACAAGTGTTCTGATAACATGCCGACTTCAGTTAGCCGCGGTACCGTCGGTGAACTCTCAACAAAAGACAATAAGTTGTGTGATGAAAAGCGAACTTTAGACGGCATTTTCTAGTACCTTTCTAAGATGATGATTCCGATGGACTCGCTGCTTGCTTTGGTCTGTATTGTCCAGCAGGTGGACCGTCTTTTCGTCGCTCGTATCGTTTGCTCACGGATTTTGATTCTTTTCTAGGTTTTGGTTGGTAAGTAGGGTATTTGCAGGGAGTTATTTCTCCGTTGATATATTTATCACCTACAAAAACACGAAACCGAAGCCGAAATTAGAAGCAAGATCATGATCTAGTTGTCTCATGAGAAACAAATATATTTCTATGCATAGCAAACCAACCTCCGTAATCTTTATTTTTAACTTCTATGTAGGAACCCGGCAGCACCCAAAGAACTACCGGCAATCCTACGTGTGGAAGAACAAAGTTCATCCCAAAGTCATGGATTGTTATGAGTATTAAGTATGGTTAGTTTAGCAGTTAGCAGTAAAGTTTAGCAGTTAGCAGTAAGTGCAGTCAGTTAAACTGTTAAGAAACGGTTATGATCTTACTCTATTAATAAGTTTGTATCCTCTCTTCAAAGTAAGAAAATATAGAAGTTTATTTCATGGTTATTCTATTCTTCAACATGGTATCAAGAGCAATAGGTTTATAATTTTTTTTTCTTCTTCATGGCTTCTGATCCTGTACCTGGGGATGATACTCCTCATCACTCTTCTACTTTTGGGGGAGATCCTTCGCGAAGTTCTGGAAGTGCCGTGTCACACACAGTCCGTTCTTTTTCTAAACATGATACTATCAAGCTCACCGAGAGTAATTTTCTTCTCTAGAAGCATCAAATCTTGCTCATTCTTGAAGGTTATGATCTTGAAGGTTTTGTACAAGGTACTGTTTCCGTCCCATCTCTTCTTGTTCCCGGTGTTGATGGTCAGTTGGTTGATAACCCGTTGTTTCATGCTCACAAGAAACAAGACAAATTTCTTGCTTCTTCGCTATTGTCAACAGTGTCTGATGAGGTTCTAGTTCATCTCACGTCATCCAAGAGCAGTTCTGACATTTGGTCTGCTATTGAAAAACGATTTGGTGTTAAGTCTAGCATTAAGGTTTCAAAAATGAGACTTGATCTATATTCCCTCAAGAAAGCCAGCCTTTCGATTAAAGATAACTTGTCAAAGGTGAAACGGCTGAGTGATAGCCTTATTACTGCTGGCAGTGCTGTATCTGAGCAAGAGCAAATCAGCATTATTTTAGCTGGGCTCTCGCCAGAATTTGAGTCTGTTCGTGTAACTGCCTCAGCTACACCAATGTCTCTAGACCTCTTGACTGATTTACTTCTTGACTGTGAAGCTCGACAGTTGGACATGTTGACTGAAGTTCCTATGCAGGCAAATGTAACCTCCTATTCCAAGAATTCTAGCTCTTCCAAACCTACTGATGGTTCAAGTAGCTATGGGTCAAGTGGTAGACAAGGACCTAGGGAACATGGCAGAGGCTAGTTTCGTGGTAGAAGTCACGGTAATGGCAGGGGGTGGACACGCTCCAGACCACAGTGTCAGTTGTGTGGTAAGCTTGGGCATGTTGTTCAAACTTGCTATCATCGGTTTGATGAAAATTTTTCTGGTGTGGAGACTAATGACTCAAAAACTGTTAACTATCATTCTTATGAACAAAACCCTTCATCCTGTTGTAATTTTCATTCTCAAGCTCCTGCACAGACTTCTCGGTCTTCTGTTATAGGGTCTTCTGTTCAGGCTTGGTATCCGGATTCGGGTGCCACGAACTATGTCACTTCGAATGTGGACAATCTTTCATCCCCTTCACCTTACACAGGTATGGATAAGGTCTCTATGGGAAATGGTGAACAAGTCTCAATAGCTCATGTAGGCTCGTCATCGGTGGTTTCTGGTTCTAGACTATTTCATCTTAGAAATGTACTTCATGTGCCTACTGTTTGCAAAAATTTATTATCTGTGGGTAAATTTGCTAAGGATAATTTGGTGTATTTTGAATTTCACCCATATATGTGCTTTGTGAAGGACATTCAGACAGGGAAGGTCCTCCTGGTGGGCCATATGCATAAAGGTCTCTACCGATTTGATGTGACTAAAACTGGTTCCTTCAAGTCATCTGCTGTACCGAGGGTCAATTCCATCAATGTGTGCCGTCCTTCGTGTGCTTCAACACCTTTGTTGTGGCATCAACGGCTTGGGCATCCATGCAACAGTTCTCTCAAAAGTTTTGCAAAGTTGTAATATTTCTTTTAAGAACAATTGTCTGCCAAGTGTTTGTTCTGCTTGCCAATTAGGCAAATCTCACAAGCTTGCTTTTAGCACATCTACAACAGTGTACTCCGTACCGTTTGAGCTTGTTGTATCTGACGTTTGGGGACCTGCTCATAAGAAATCAAATGGGTTTTCTTACTATGTATCCTTTGTCGATATACACAGCCGATATACATGGTTGTATTTTATTAAAGCTAAATCTGAAGTGTTGAACTGTTTTGTTCATTTCCAACGAATGGTTCAAGCCCAATTTGGGTTCTCCATCAAAATGCTTCAAACAGATTGGGGGTGAATATCGGTCCCTATCTGCTGAGTTGTTTAAATGTGGCATCCAGCATAGACTTACGTGTCCTCATACCTCGGAACAAAACGGTGTGGTCGAGAGGAAACATCGACAAGTGGTTGACATGGGGTTGACACTCTTAGCACATACGTCTCTTCCTCTAAAGTTTTGGTCTTCTGCTTTTTCCTATGCTGTACATATAATCAATAGGTTACCCCCGTCTACTCTTCACGGTGTTAGTCCCTATAAGATGTTGCATAAAAGGTCGCCTGATTACTCCTACCTACTTGCGCATTTTTGGTTGTGCCTGCTTCCCTTGTTTGCGACCGTACAACAAGCACAAGTTACAGTTTCGGTCAAAATGCTGTGTGTTTTTTGGTATTGAGGCTAATCATAAAGGGTATAGGTGTCTTGATGATACTGGTCGGATATTTGTGTCTCGACATGTGGTTTTTGATGAGACTTGTTTTCTATTTCAGCAACGCTCTCCTTCCAAGAGTTTAATTAATGGTCAGCAGCAACCTCGACAACAATCATATGTTCCTCTTGTTACACTTATAGTTTCCTCGAATACTATGGTGACTAGCTCTGACTACTTAAACTCTGTGGCTGATTCTACACCAAGTCAACCTATCCCAAATATGTCAGCTCAGCCGTCTGATTCGTGTAGTGAACAATATGAGTCTCTACCTTCAGTCAGATTCTCCACCCCGGGCTGTTGAAAATGTTCATCCTATGCAAACCCGGTGTAAGTTTGGCATCTATAGGCCTAAGGTCCTTAATTCAGTGCTGACTACTAAGGAGCCAATCTCTATAGAAGAAGCTCTTCAGAGTTCTGAGTGGACAGCAGCTGCACAAGCTGAGTATCATGCGTTGATTTCAAATCACACCTAGGATCTTGTACCGTTACCTGAAGGTAGAAGGGCGGTCGGATGCAAGTGGATATTCAAAGTTAAGAGGAATGCGGATGGCTCGATTGCACGATACAAGGGCCGTTTAGTAGTCAAAGGCTATCTTCAAGAAGCTGACATTGACTTCCATGAGACTTTTAGCCCTGTTGTGAAAGCTACTACAATTAGAGTGGTCTTGACACTTGCCATATCTTTGGGATGGTCTCTCCGTCAGATTGATGTTAATAATGCGTTCTTAAACGGTGATTTGAGTGAAGAGATATATATGGTGCAACCACCAGGTTTTGAACAACAAAGTGGTAATGGCCAGCAACTGGTTTGCAGGCTAAGGAAAGCTTTGTACGGGCTTAAGCAAGCCCCTCGAGCTTGGTTCCACAAGTTAGGGGAGTTTCTACTTGCAAATCAATTTGAAGCTTCAAAAGCAGATAGTTCCCTCTTTATTCACAAAGCTGGGAATCATTTGATGTATGTTCTTGTCTACGTTGATGACGTTGTGATTACTGGTTCTGATTCGAAAGCTGTAGATCACTTTATTGCTTGTCTCAACCACCAGTTTTCTCTAAAAGACTTGGGGAGTTTAAACTACTTCCTAGGGATTGAAGTAACTCCTACCACAAATGGTCTAATGCTAAGTCAGAAAAAATACATACTGGATCTTCTAAAAAAGCATCAATGGAGAAGTCAAATTGCTCTCCCACACCAATGGTCTCCACTTGTCGTTTGTCCGCTCGTGAAGGAAATGTGGTTGAAGATGAGAGTTTCTTCAGGAGCATCGTAGGTGCCCTCCAGTACATAGTAATAACCAGGCCAGACATTGCGTTTTCTGTGAACAAAGTCTGCCAGTTCATGCACAAGCCACTCGACACACACTTTAAAGCTGTTAAAAGGATTCTGAGGTATTTACAAGGCACCTTAGATCATGGTCTTCATTTTCATCGTACGTCCAAATTTGTGCTTGAAGGTTATTCGGACTCCAGCTGGGCGTCTGACATCGATGATCGAAGATCCACGTCAGGTTACTGTGTTTTTTTAGGAAGAAATCTTGTTTTATGGGGCTCCAGGAAGCAATCTGTTGTTTCACGTTCCACAGCAGAAGCCGAATATAGAAGCCTGGCAAATGTTACTGCGGAAATAGTCTGGCTTCAGTCCTTGTTAATTGAATTATGTGTCCCTACTCAGAAGAAATCTTTGGTCTGGTGTGATAGTTCCGCTGCAGTTTCTGTTGCAGGCAACCCAGTATTGCATTCAAAATTCAAGCATGTAGAGCTAGACATCTTCTTTGTAAGAGAGAAAGTAGCAGCAGGAATACTTCAAGTTGGACATGTGTCCAGCCTCAATCAGGTTGCTGATATGTTAACAAAACCATTGTCGGCAGTTATGTTCAACAAGTTCAGGCAGCAATTACGGGTGGCTCCAAATGAAGAACAAGTCAACCGAAGAAAAGGAAGTCAGGACAGCAAGGGAAATGTTATGAGTATTAAGTATCGTTAGTTTAGCAGTTAGCAGTAAAGTTTAGCAGTTAGCAGTAAGTGCAGTCAGTTAAACTGTTAAGAAACGGTTATGATCTTACTCTATTAAATAAGTCTGTATCCTCTCTTCAAAGTAAGAAAATATAGAAGTTTATTTCATGGTTATTCTATTCTTCAACATGGATAAGTAACAACATAGTTTAAACAAACAGGGTCGATGACAAATCTTCTGACCTTTGAACTTTTCCGAGGTTTCTTCCGATGCCGTGCATTGGAATCCAGTATATGTAGTGGTGCTAAACGCGTACTTCTTCGCTTCTTTCATGCTGTAATAACAAGAAAATAAAGTCCGTCATTTCTTCATTACAATAACTAGATACACAATACTCATCGGAACAATGATCATCATATTAGTAACAATGACTAAAAACATGCATAATGACCTCCATATTCATCTCAACTAAGTTTTAACACATTACGTCGCAATGAGCATCAACTTAATATTAGATACGGAACCTCGCGAGAAGAACATCACGAAAGTTCCTTCTAAACCATCTAAATACTAGAGACCTAAACATCGAGAAGTAAAAACACAATGCTAAGAAAACCTTTCCTTCTTCTTCTATTCATTTATATATAAAAGATTAGCCATTGAACTCCCTAGCTGAAAACTCATTCTCCGGATAGTAGACACAGATAACTTGATTTCGACCGAATTTCCGACCACGGGTCTCATGTTGATAACTAAGAAAGGCTCATTTAAGATGGATGTCCTTGGAAAAGACTGCAAATGACCTAAAAGAAAGCTTACTATAAAGCTATAAGTGACATATGAGTTGCAAGCTTCACTAATGTGAACAGATTGAAATCAAAGTGGACTTCTTCCCATTAACTTATGATTGAGCTAGATTTGAGTATCTTAATACTCAATTTAGATAGTTCAAGAGCCTAATTGAGTTTTTTATTATTATAAATGTGTTTTTAATACATTGACATCAAATTACTACTTTATCACAAAAGAAAGCTTGACTCGAGTTTTTGAGTATATAAATTGTATAAATGAGCTTCATTAATCTAAATTCGAGTAGTTGGATATTATTTCAAGCAAAGCTTAACATATTCGATCAAGGTTGAGTCGAGCAGCTAGCAATAAGTTTCTATTTGAGTTCAAGTTCAAATTTTTCATTATTCCAAGAGCAACTCAATTATGTAAGTATCATATATGAATATGTATACAATATGATTATAATTAAATTTTTTCAAAAATTTTAAATGTATTAGAATGTGAGGAATAAATAATAATCTATATATAGAAAAAAAAACCAAGCAAAACCAACAAAAAAATCTCATCAAAACTTGACATTACCCAGCAAGGCAACAAAAAAAAACAACCCATTTCATAAAAAACCAAGAAAAATCCCAAAGAGAAAAAAGAAACATACAAAAAAACTCCATATTCTTTCATAGTTTTCAACTAAAGAAAAGAAAACCCGGAAAGCTTCAAGTCATCTCACCTGCCAAGAACAGTGGCAAGAGTGTTGAGGTAAGTGTCAATCATTTGTTCTCTAGTAGGAGCAGGGTCTTTAGGGAACTCCATAACAATAAGCCAATGATTATAATCACAGCCGGGTAACATTATCGTTTCCCTGGGTTCATTGCTGCTGCTTCTCCTGGGTGAATAGTCACTGTCAAGTACTGCAGCTTTGATAGTACGAGGAGGTGGAGGAGTTGGTGCAGTCAGTGAGTTGAGTCCCAGAGTAGAAGGGGGAGTGAGTTGGAAGAAAGGGCTTTGTGGGTAAAAGGAAAGGGGGAGGGTTTAACAGAGTTGCCATTGGAAATGTGTGTAAGGGTCTAAGAGATAGATGAATTGAAGTGAAATTATTATGGTTATTTTCGGTTACGTTGAAGTTGGTGTTGGCAATGGCATGCTGAAATTTTTTATATTTTGGGTTTTCTTAATAAATTTGGGACATTGGGCTGAAAGCCCCAAATTGATGTATCTGATTTTTTTTTTACAAAAAAATTATTACGAATTCGTAATTATCCTCTCAATAATATCGTTTTTAAGATATGATTGTGTGCTTTGTGTTTTCCAATAATGTTATTTGTAATGTTCGACCTTATGTTCTCTTTTTAAGTAGAGACATTATTAAGTAAAATTGGATCTATGATTGATATCATTAGTATAGATGTTAATTAACTCTAGCCCAGGCTAAAATATTAACTTAAAATTTTACTTAAATTTATATATAGATTATTTTTTATTTAGGCATTAATTTTTAAATTTATACCTATTTAGGTTTTAAATTTTTAAATTTATATTGAAAAAACAAGATTTGTTTTATTATTTTTTAACATTATTTGATATAGTTTCAAAGTCTTTTTTAAACATATTTCTAAAAAAAATATATATTATTTTTTAAGTAGATAAAAATAATTAATAACCCTTATACGATATTTTAAAAAAATATTATTTTTACATAAAAATTTTAAGTTATTCTCACTATTTTAAATATAATTTATTTGTTTTTATATCATATTGTACTTCTTCTTCAAACAAACAAAAAAAATCAGGTGTCTTGACTTGTATAGAATAGTGGCTAAAGTTTTTTTGTCAAATACCCGTTTAGTACAAGTTTGAATCGTGTTAACCCTGTCTCCCACCTTAATATTGTATAAAAAGCAAAAAAAAAAAAAAGAAAAAAGAAGGTGAATATACTTGAGAGATCTCTCTATTTTAGGGACCAAACCAAATTAGTCCATTTACTATAAAACAGACCAATTTATTTTTTGTACTATTTAAAAAAATCAACTAAGTCCAAATTGAAATAGAGTTAACATTTACTATTAAAAACATATCAATTACTATTTAACGAGATTGAAATTTCAAGACATTATTTATACAGTAAATGTTACCTTTGTTACAATTCAAACTTATTTGAATCTTTTTGATAATATAAAGATTAAATTGAGAGGGACTAATTTGATCTAATCCCTATAGTATAGGGATCTGTCAGGCAATTTAACCAAAAAAATATGTTATTTCAATTTTGTGAAATTGGGCCCATACACAAATGGGCCTAAGGGTGCTGATTACAACTCCATAGCATTGCTAAAGGAGCCTATAATTGTGGATTTGTAAACCTATGTTCTATATTATTTGTCTTTCACTACCAAAAAGGGTTTGGTTGAAAATTTACAATATGATTTTTGGAAAATGAAAATATAAATATGTGAAAATAAAAAAATTCTTTGTAAAAGTAAAAAATAATGAATTTTAACTTTAAATAAATTGGTCCTAATTCAAACTCATATAAATGCATAAAAATATTTTTTTTCAATTTTTAAAAAAATAGAAAATAAAAATTATTTTTAAATAAAAATAGAAAATATTTTCGAAAACTATTTTTTTTATCTGAAGACTGTATTTACTTTTACAAACATGAAAATCAAATGAGTTGTTAGTATAATTAAGTAAAGTTGAGAAAATTTTAATTCATTTTTTTTTGTATAATCACAGATATTTTCATTTATTTTACGGATTGAATATTTATTTTTTTTGAATTATTTTTCTTTAATAAATATGAATTGGTGATGGCTCTCAACATAAATGATGACAAAGGAAGGAAAATGTAGGAAGTAGGTTCTTCCAATTACTCTTCATATTTCCATCATGAAACCCTTTAATATAAATCCTAACTTTTCCAAGGCTCCCCCATGGTCATGCTATCTTAAAACTCTCCATATATATATATATAATTGCAATAATGTTAGCAGCCTCTTTATTTTATATAAAGAAAAAAAATAGAGAAAATTAAATAGAGATATCCTCTTATTATTGATGCAAAAATGTGTCAAGCTATCGGCCTAGAAACTGACCCATGTGCCTTAAACCCACAAAGTACCTTCTAGGACTTGATATTCTTTCAAGCAATTTTGCATATAATAAGTGGCCAATGATGGAGTTTTGGTTAAGGTATTCAAAGGTTGGAGTATTGTGTTTGGAGAAGACAATCTCAATAATTGAACACTTCTTTTCATTTTAATTAACTGTATGTGAAAGATGTTTACAAACAAATTGGATGAGAAAGATAAATTAAGAAAATAAAAATGACTTTCAATCCTAAATCTATATTTTATATAATATTCAGGGTGAAAAATAAGGTGATAATATTAGAATCTGTGTTAAATAGGTGTCTAATAAGAATTTAATCACCGCTTTATACACTCTCAATGTTTTAAAACAATCAAATATTTTATTTAAAAATATATTTGTCCAAGGATTGAATATCTACACATGTTTGAAGTGATGTTCAAATTTGAAAAAATTTAAACAAAAATATTAGACTTGAAATACGAAACTAAAGAAAACCCATTTTTAAATATGAAAATTTCAAGCTCGAGTCTAATTTAATTTTAGTTGAATACAAATACAAATTTAGTTCCTAAAAATGTTTAAGCCTTAAACTCAAATATTAACTTTTGAAGTCATTTAAAATATATAATAATTATTTATTTAACCACTAAAACATTTTATCTTTTAAATGAAAAAAAGGGGGGCAAATTGAGCTAGCTTGATAAAAAAAATTAAACCCGTATTTTAAATCAAGACTTGAGCAACATTTAACGTCATTCATAGAAGTTTTTTTAAATATACCTCCTATTATTAATTATAATCTTTGAATTCTTAAATCAAATAAAAATATACACTTAAACGCGTTCGAACATAATCAATTTTCAACTAAACTAAAGCTTAATTAACACATTTGAAGTCAAGGATTACAACTATTCCCCCAAAACATTATAACCTCAAGGAAACCAAGCACAATGAGGAATAAAAAAGGAAACCGACCAAGAATAATGATTATATGTGTACATATAAGAAGGTTTGTGATAGGTGGAGGACAATGTTATTGACTAAAACAAAATTCAATTCACCCAAAACACAAGTATTTATTTAATAAAGGAATGTTGAATAAAAGAGGGTCAAGATTCATGTCAAACCCCATTAAGGTGGGATGGCTAATAATGTGACAAGACATATGTCCACTAGTCAATTTTGTTTATTTACTCATCATCTTTGTATTCATCATCATTGAGACCTTAAATATTTTAATATTTTCAATGGTTGAAATTGGAACTTCAATTTTCCCATGGGAATGAGTTTCTAACAAAGTCAATGAAAAGATAGAGATGGTCATTTAAGGCACACCTCTCTTTTCATCTTATTATTATTTTTCATTAAAATGATATTTTTTTTAATATATAATTTTTGAAGTGATTTATTAGTAAAAATTAAGTATATTTTTATAATAATAAATCTTAATTTTTGAAAAAATTATTTCATAATTTTAATCCTATTAGTTTAATATCTTATATATTCTGTATAATTTTAAATAAAATTTAAATGCAATAATTTGAATATTCATAATTTTAAAGTGAATTTATTTCAAATGTAAAGGTTTTAAAAATAAAATTCACTTAACATTCTCTAGATACTTATTCACTTAAATTTTTTTAAAGAAAAACTTTATATTAAGTTAAAAATTAATATAATTATAAAAAAATCAATGAAAATTTTCAATAATTTATTAAACATACCCTTAATACTTTTTCAAAAGTAAACTATCAGGAGTAGTTTTGTGGTAACTCATATTCTATAAAAATCTGAATTTAATAGTGTGGTGTGATAAGTGATGTAGATACATTTATTGGTACTGTACTCCTTATAAACCGTTGCAACCTCACTATTGCATCATCTAGTGAACTCACCAAAGAAACATCGATACACTTATTGGTACACACCGTTACAACCTCACTATTGCATCATCTAGTAAACTCACCAAAGAAACATCCACTTTACCTAATGAAGGTATAAGAATATCACACAAAGGTGAAAGATAAAAGGCACATAAAATGTTTCTAAAATGATCTCAATTGCCTGTAAAAATCTCTACTATTCCATCAGTACAATTCTTATTTATAGGCTTACAAAACTTGAGGTTTAAGCAAAATTATCAACTTTTAACTTGTTGATGTTCACCAAGTCGCATTATCAACAAGAACGATCTCTAATTATTTTTATTTTTTTTTTGGTGAATTATAAGAGGAGGACAAAACCTTAACAACGACGCGATTAGCATGACTCGAACCCGCGTCACACTTGGGATGGTGAACATCCTGACCATCAGACCAACACAAGGGTTCCTAATTATCTTCAATTAAACTTCAAATGAAAAATCGTACTCTTAGTCGACCATATTGTTTCCTTATTTATTTCGAAGTCTAATTTTATTTTATTTAATGTTTGAGGATTATAAATGTAATTTTTCTGACGAATTAAAACAAATCAAAACTACCAAAGTTACAAAGCATGCAATATTTGTTTCACAAAAATTCGAATTTACTCCGATAAATTTCATATTCTAGCTATTGATTGTATTCTCATTGAAAACATTTAGATTTGGTGATGATTTTAATATTCGAAGAATACTTTGATCCTTGAATAACTATTTGCATTTTTATAAATTTGATTATTGTGACTAAACAATGAGATTGTAGCTTTAGGGAGTTGGTGAGGATTCTTAGAATTTGGACATGTTACAAAGGAGGGATTTACACATACACATGTGGTTGATTAAACAATATGTTCTCTAACTTATAATATATATATCAAAACCCTAATTTTTATATTAAAATTATCTTCTATAAGAATGTGCTACTTAATAATATAATAAACTATGTTTCCATTAATTTAAATACAAATTAATACATATTACTAGGGAAAAAGGCTAGGGATCTTCTTCATGTACTTTTTTCTATGATAATATATTGTCAAATTGGTTGAATTATTTTGTAATTTTTAAACTGTTTCTTTCCATAATTCCTCTTTATGTTTTTTTGTTTTGTTTGGAGAGAGAGAGCCAATAATAACTTGATAAAGTTGGCAAATGGTATTTTGGCTTTTGTATAAAAAAATGGTTCAATCCTGACGTTTATCAAAGTGGAAATATGATTCATGAGTGGGTTGTAATGGCGATATTTTAGAATTTTATAACAATCCCAATGCCTAAGTTATTAAGGTTTAGGAATAGTGGATTAAATTTTGGTTCAATTGATATTGATATTGATATTATTGTTAATGTAATAAGCGTGGGTTCAAACATGTTGAAGCACATTTAACTTTCTATTTAAGTGTTGAGAGAGGTTATGGGTATTTTGGGCTTTGTTTATATATATATATATATATATATAAAATTCGTGCATAATATTTACGTATTATATATAGGATTTGAACCTAAGATAAATAAAAATTCTCAATACCTCAATTTTCTCGATTCAACCAAGACCATGTTGATGCAGTCATATATATATATAACATTTCGGTTATAATCAAATTAATAACCTTATTATACTTCATATGCATATATATAGAAAGTTATATATTATTTTCAAATTAATTTATTACAAATTTTGGCACTAAATATTTATAAATTATTATGATAAGAAAGATGACAAAGGGAGGGGTAATGTCACACATCGATATAAATAAGGTTAGTTAAGGTAGTTAAACAAGAAATGAATTATAGGCTTGATGGTTACAAGTTAGTGTCCCTGAGGTTCTAGGTCTGAGTTCTCTCCTTACCCTCTCATTTTTATTATTATCGATAATCCTAGGTAAATTGCATGTGACACCCCTAGGGATTATAAACCCTAGTTATTTAATCATTCTTTTCCTATTTTGGTTGGGATTGCCTCCTTTCAAAATTCTAGTGAAATTGCTCTTAACTTTACTTTTCTTCTTCTCTTATTTTCTCTCATTCTTGCATCATATTTTTCAATCTTTGGGTTGTTAATTATTTTTATATCAAATCGTTCCTCGTTCGTTGATTTTATTTGTGCTTCAATTTGTCGTAGTTGTAATCCGTTATCTTTACCAAAGGTTGGTAAGTACACCTCGTCTCAATGGTTAGATTTTTGTATTTTCTTTCAAAAATCTAATGTAAATCTTTTGTTCGATTAATCAATTCTTTTTCGAATCTTGTCAATCTTTGACGATCTTGCCCAAATCTTGATACCAATCGTTAATTGTGTGTATTTGTTGTTAAAAGACTGGATTTACATTAATCAAATCAAAATCGATCGTGAGGAACATCAATCGGACCCGTGGTGAAAGGTGTGTGTCTTTCCAAGAGAATCAGTGGTGACCGTGTATAGGATTAAGGCCACACGGGCGTGTAGACCACACAGGTGGACCACACGACCATGTGCACATGTAAATCGTAGGGTAGCTCGTCTTCCACACGACCTTAGCCTATCACACAGGCTGCCACACGGTTGTGTCCTTCCTGTAGGTTAATTCATCGTTTTCCATACGGTCTCAGGTTGTTACAAGACCGTGTAACCCTTCCACACAGCTTTAGGACCCTCACACGATCGTGTGACCCCTATTTTATAGTTTTACCCAAAATTTTATGAATTGTTTAGTTTAGTCCTTATATAGTTTCTGAATTATTTTTAAAGTTTTTATTCATTAATTGAGTCCCTAATATTATGTTATTATGGAATCTGTGATTTAATAACTGAATTGTTGTCATATTGAATGATATATGAATGTTACATGTCTACTTTCACTGTAATTCTGATAAACTGTTACTGTTATTATTGCCTCTGCCCTACTGAGTTCATGTTAAGCAGGCCCACTGCTACTGTTGAACTAGATACATGTTAAGCATGTCTATTGTTTCTGCATTGTTCTATTACAAGTATGTTATATTGCATTGCATGGGGTAGTACGATATAAACGGTGGAAGTAATGGCAGTTTAATAATTTGTAAACACTAGTGGTTCATCCACAACTTACTGGCAGTTTATCTGCAAACTTTTTATCTGAAAATACTAGTGGTTTACCCATAATTTTTACTAGTAGTTTATTTGTAAATTAGTGGTGGTTTATCCACAACATGCTGTGTAGGGATGGATGAGTTCTGGGAACTCTTATTGTGGTGTATAATGAATTTAGGTAGGATATTTTCTGATAAACTGAAATTGCATTGTCATTCATAAGCATGTACATGCAAAACTATGAATTCTAAAATATTATACTGATATGTTGATCTGAAAAACTGATACTCTGAATTGCTAAACGATTGTGATTATTCTAAGAATTGTTATTTCATATGTCTCGTCTACTGTATGGCACTACTTTTCTTGTGATTGGACTCACACTTAGCTCTTTAAGCTCACCCCTATTTTTTATTTTCGTCTTTATAGATAATCCCTCAAGGTTAGGACGCGAACTTGACATTTGGAGGGCTCAACTCAGATAGTTTGTTTTTTAAATAAAAGTATTTTAGACTTATTATTTGGAAAAAATTTATTGTTTTATTTGAATTGTGGCATGAGACTTATATTTTGGGTTGTTTTGGCATGCATGGCATTATACTTGTTTAGATTTTTGAAACTTGGATAATAAAATTAGGATGCATGAAATCTGGTTTTTAATTAGAACTATGTTAAATATCACTTTTCTGCTGCCTTGTTATGTAATTGAGACTTGAAAAACATGTAAAATTGGTAATCAACTTTCGTAAAGTAATAATTAAAACCAACCAATTTTTGAAAGAAACTATGCCTTTTGGAAACACACTAAGTTTTTCTATTAAAGTAAGAAAATGTTTTAAAAAAGATTGTTTTATAAACCCCGATAATTGTACTAGGACATTTTTGTGACCAATGTAATCTTCTGAATCCAGTCGTAACCCCCATGTGAACCCATATATGCTAACCCCATGTATATGAACCCTCATATATATGAGAACCTTGTATATGCGAACCCCTATGTATGAACCCTGTATGTACGAACACCTTATATGTGAGAACCCTACATGTGAACTTGTTATGTATGTGCCAGCCAAACTAAGCATGTTAATATCCCAATGTTAATTCGCATGAAGAAACTGTATATGTGAAATTACTTTAGTTCGCATAAAGTAATTGCATATGTGAAATTTATATGAATTAATTGCATAAATACATGCCAATGATTTTTAGTATGAAAATTCATACACCATATTGAAAGGTAAATGTGCTTGATAAGCATAGTAATTGATTATTGATTGATAAATAGCATGACATGTTGAATATATGTACACAATTACATAAAATCGGGAATGAAGGATGGAGGAGTTCCGTAGGATAAAGTGGCAATTTAAGTCCATACCAAAAGTCTGTACTGCACGAAGTAGGCAACAATGTCATCAAAATTAAGTAAACCAGGATGATAGTTTAAAAAGCCATCAAAATCGGACAATCGGGATGGTAAGTTATTGTAGTAAAAGTGTAACACCCTGAATTTTAGAGTTAGAAGTTTTGAGCTTTGTGGTCAGGGCTAGTCAATAGGTTGAGCTATTGTGTTTAGTTGCACATTTTGATGTTAGAATGGGCCTGCTGGTCTGGTGTTTAGATGTGTGTCAGTGTATCTCTAAGTCGTGTGTTTGAATCCTTGTGTGTGCATTTTGGATAAATATTTTTATTTTGTTAAATAGTAGATTTGTTTTAAGTTCAAAAATAACTATTTAGTTTTATTTTTATTATTTTATTTATTTTTGTTACTGCTATCTTTCTTTTCACGTTTTTCGCTCCCTCTTATTGGTTCCCCTTTCTTTTTTTTTCTTTTTGCTTTTCTTCTTTTCTTCTTTTAAAAAATAATTTTGTTTGTGGTTTTCAGAGGGTTTCAGTTTCTTTGTCGTCGAGTCGGTGTCTGGACGTCTTTGATCATGAATCAGGTATGGCTTTAAACTCTCCAACTTCATTTGCGATTTTTTGTTTCGAGTATATGGAATTTGATATATTCTAAGTGGTTTTGTGAATGTGTGGAAGGTTTTGCATCTAAGTTGTGTAAAACTTGGTTTTCTATGATATGTTTCTGAACTGTTAGAGTTTAGAGGGCATTTGGTGTGTAAATTCATGGTTTGTAGGATGTTTTAAGGTGGTTTCATGACCACATAGGTGGCCACATATGTGTGTGGAATTAGAAATTAGGGTTTTTGGGCAAGATTAGGTGCCACACAGTTTTGCCACAATATCGTGTGGCTGATTTGGGGAAATTAATTAATTTTTACATGGCTGTGTCCCTTGAACATACGGGCGTGTGTGTTTGGGAACTAGGGTTTGGCTGATTTGGTGCCATACGACCTGGCCACATGGCCGTGTGGCCAATTTAGGGATCCTACACGAGCGTGTGTTTTGGACACACAGCCGTGTCTGGTGGGCACATGGGTGTGTGAGACCTTCACACGAACGTGTCTATCCTGTACCCTATTTTAGCACAAATGGATAGAGACTTACACGGCCAGATCACACGCCCATGTCCCTAGGTCACATGGGTGTATGCCTCCTTCTACACGGGCATGTGCCCCTCCACATAGGCATGTTGACCCCCCACACGGCCTAGGCATTTCCACACAGTCTAGGAATTTCCACACGGTTGTGTGGCCCTTTCTCGTTGATTTTTTATCTGTGTCAATTTCAGGCTTGATTGTGTTTCTGTATGTTCCAACTCTTAGCTAAATCTTAATAAGGGTGGTCAGAACTTTTGTTTCGGCTTAGAATTGTGTAATTTTCATAATTATAGCTTTATGTAAGCAAATCATTTGAGTGTTATTCGATGTTATTATGAAATTGATTCTGAATCCGGGTTGGTGAGTGTACGCATTTCTGATTCTGTTTGATTGGTGTGCGGGTGTTTGTATGTGGTGTACATTCTATGACTGCACAAGAATTTTGTGATTAATTGATTGGATGTGAGCTTCTGTGTCCGTATGACTGTCTGGAAGTTGTGTAATTTTGATTTTGTACGCTTGCCTGTACATATACATTTGCATAAAACATTTGGGTTTTGGTTGTGAAGAGAAGAAAGATTGATTCTGATCTGATCTGGCAGTTTAACTGCAACATATCTGTACAAGTAGTTTACCGCAATGTACTGTACTGCATATATGTTAGCTTTGCTACGTATTATTATCTGAGTGGCCTAGTCCACATACATGGTGTGTAGGGATAGATGGGTCTTTCAAGGTCCTATGTGGTGTGTTTGGTTGGATGAGCTTAATTAGCTTTTTTGGGGTGTGATGGAGAACAAAGAGGCGTTTGGCTGGATGGGTGGGTTCACATTGATGCATTTTTTCCCGCATTTTGCCTGATTGTGGGATTAATTATTTATAGGCCGTTGTGTTTCAGTACTGATATATTTGATTTGTTTGTGATGATAAGTGTTTTGGTATCAACCCGTTGATGGGTTTACCGATTGAGTATTCTGGTTGTATGATATGGTGTGCTTGATTGTTACGTAAATTGAGAGGTTGATACTGTGTTTACCTTCTGGTTCTGTATTTCTCTGGAAGTGCGTTTCGCTCTTGAACTGCTATATGGATTTCTATTCTATAACTCTAATGTTTGTCACGTTTCAAACTCACACTGAGCTCGTGTAGCTCACCCCTTTAGTGTTTTCCCTTTCAGGTACACTTCCCTTTTCTGTAGCTGGACTCGATTTGGGGAGGTCTCAGACAGTCACGGTTAAAAACAGTCTATAATAGTATTTTTTATAATTTCCAAGTTTATAATTAAATAGTTTTGAATTGTAAATATTGTTTTGAAAAATATGGTACGAAATTCTGTGTTTTACACACGTAAGCGACATTGGGACTATATTTTTTTGAAATATCAGGATTTTAGAACTAAGAGTTTTATGTAACTTACGTAATGTTTTGTTTTCTAGCTTGTTAAACTAAAATTATCTTACAATCACTTCGGTGATCAATGTGACCTTCGGGATTCAGTCTAAACTTCTAGGCCAGGTTTTGAGGCGTTGCAAAAAGTTATCATCACAGATGACAAATGAACGACCATTGTCACCGGAAAACTTGGGATGGTCAGTTTTTGACATGTTTTTTGGTGTGTCGAGCGATGCTGGAGGGTGGATAAGATGGATGGGTGAGAATTTAAATTCATAATTGCATTGCATCATGAACATAATTTATACATGCATTGATTTACTGAATGTTCCTTTCATTATGCTTAATATGCTAATATGCTATAAATTGAATGTTTTACTGTTTGAATAATTATATATATAATGGTTTAAAAATTAGCCTCACACTGAGTTGTCATAAGCTCACTCCCTATTTTTTCTTACCTCTCACGTAACGCAGAAAACTATGACTCGAAATGGCATCAGAAGAACCCCGGACTAACTGCTCGTTTATTATTATTATTATTATAAAGTTCCATTAAAGTTTTCTTTAATCGTTTTTAGCATTGTAATTATTAATTATTTATTACTTTTATATCTTAAGTTTGGGATTGTTTAACTGATTAATTTTAAACATGATAATTAGTTAATACTTTGATGATTGCATGCTATTTGGTTTAAAAAACAAATATTCTTAATATTGCTTTCCGCTGCTTTACAAAAACTTTAAGTTTTGAAAAGTCTTACTAACTTTAAGCGTTTTTCAAAACTTCGCATCATTAATATTGTAATTGAATTGCTAAGAAAAGCTGGTTTAATTAATGGATTTTTCCCTAAAAATAGAAGAGCGATTTTCATACAATCCAACTTAAAGCAAAATAATGGCTTTACAGGATCACTTCGGTGATCAATGTAATGCCTTCGACCTAGCCGAAACTCCTAAGCTGGGTCGGGGGTGTTACAAACTTGTATAATGGCTTTACAGGATCATTTCGGTGATCAATGTAACGCCTTCGACTTAGCTGAAACTCCTAAGTCGAGTCGAGGGTGTTACAAACCTGTATAGGTCGGTACATGCTGATATTGACCAAAATACATTAAAATTTGACTGGAACAAAACCTAGATTACCTGATATTAGTTGAAGACCGAAACAGTACAACTAGTATCAATACAATACCGACTACTATGATTATTTAAGGTTGTTGATCAAGAATTTATTAAACCATTTCAATATTTTATTTTATTTTGTGCATTAATAATACTTTATATTATATATATTAAATGAATAAAACTTTATTTTATTAACTAAATAACAATTAAAATTGAATAAACTAATTTAAAAATACATGAAAATTTTAGTTTATATAGGTTTATGAAAAGGTCTAATTTACTTTTGGCTTTATAGCTTTGTGTATAATCACACTTTTAAAATGAAAATAATAATAATCACACTTGAAATACGAGTGATTAATAAGAGTAAGACCCCCACTAAATGACACCATTGTAGGTCAAACTCTTAATTTAGGCTTTTATTTCTCTCTTATGCAAGGGATCACTACTTTTATATGTCAAATTTATACGTCAAAAGTCTTCTCATTTTGTCTCTTAGCACAACCTCATCTTACACCTATATGACATCATATTAGCCAATTATAATTGGTTAAATTATGTTCCAGTCCTTGTACTCTTTCTACATTTAAAATTTAGTCCATTTACTTTTACTTCCAGAAATTTAGTCCCTTTACTTTTAGGATTTAAAATTTCAAGTCCACTTGCTAACACCACTAAATTTCTTCTATTATATCCGTTGGTCTCACATTTTAAAATTAAACTGTGTAATAATAAATAGGGGTGAGAAAAATTTGATTTGACTCAAAAAAATTGAAAAAAGAAATTGAAATTGAAATTATTCAAATCGAGTTAATCGAGTCAACTCAATTTTTTTTAATTTCGGGTTCGAATTGAGTTGAGTTTTCGAATTTGAATAACTCGAATAAACTGAATCGAGTTGAGTTGCTTTTATTTGTTCACTTCAATTTTTCTTTGTATGGTCATGTTTAAAAACTAAAAAAAAAAGATTACATGAAAATAAAAAACACCAAATTTATTTTTAATTTAACTCGAACAAATATATTTGATTCGATTCAAATTCCATCTCACTTGACTTGATTCAAGAAAATTTCAAATCGAGTTAGGATGACAAAATATGATTTGCCAGCTCGAAATTTTTTCATTCGATTCAATCAAACGGTCACCCCTAATAAAAAAATTAGTACAAGATTATGATATTTTAAATTTGTTTGTTTTGTTCATTTTATTTTATTTTTCATAATTAGATTTTAAAAAATACCATCATTAAATTAATTCATTGAACTTAATTAATATTATAAAATTTATATCTATATAAAATATATTTATATGTTTGTGTATATAAATATATTATTACCTTTAACACATTGGTATCACTTGATTAAAAGAAAATGGGTGTATATAAATATATAATAAAATTTCAAAGTAATTAAGTCAACTTTCTTTTATCATAGAAATGTAATTACATTTTATATTATTTTGTTAATATTCTCAACATGTCCCCTTTTTTTTGTAGTTGGTAAAATCGCATTAAAAAAAGGGGGGCCAATGTGAAAACAACAACAAAAAAACAAAAACAAAATAGATTGAGGGATGAAATTTAGTCAAATTTGACACATTGTGCAATTTAATGGCAAACACAAACTGAGTATTTGAAAATGACCGTTTTCCTATGGATGTTGAAATATTGCATTTACCGCATTATTATGAATATAGATTATAGGTTAAAATATGTAATAGATCCCTATAGTTTTTCATACATTTGCAATTTAGTCTCTACACTTTCATTTCTAGAGATTTAGTCCCTCTACCTTTTAGATTTCAAAATTCAAGTCTAATTGTTAGCATTGTTATTTTTTTAAAAATTTGCTGGAGTGACATTTTGAAATAAATAATAATAATACACTTGGTAGCAATTAGACCTGCCCATAGGCTGGGTCACGAATGCCCACTCAAAATGTGGGAGGGTTTGGACAAAAATATATGCTTGAAAAATGAGTGTTGACTTAAGAATGAGACTCGCTTAAAAATGGGTCGAGTTTTGGGCAAGGTTATTTTAGCCCGGGCCCGACCCGATTTTATTAACCTAAATTTTTTACCTCTATTCCCAGCAAACCCAGTCCCTCATATTGTCATTCCCCTTCTCGATCCTTAATCCCTAATTCCCCTTCCTCTTCCCCTTCCCAATCCCTAATTCCCCTTCCGTATTAGTTCGTAAAAAAGAAAACCCCTAGCCCTAAGTGTCGCTCACCACTTTCACCAATGCTCGTTCGTCCGTCTGCCCGCCAGCGTTGCTATTTGCATCGTCTCTTCCTACTGCTTCCTCTGTAGTCTTCTCCACTTCAACCTTCAGCCTTCAGTCATCGTCGTCGCCATTCCACTGGTTTGCTCAACATATTTGTACCATACTTCCATTGATGCTTCCATACTTCATTTTGTATTTTCTTGTCTACTTTGGCATCTAAAATTGGCAATTATTTCTTTCCTTCCATTATTACTCTCTGCTTACTTCAACTTTATATGGTTTATCCCCATTTTTAATCATAAATAAACGTTACTATTTATATTTTTTTCATCGTTTATAAATTGCAATTATAAAGGTTTTAAGTAGCAATGAAGTATAAAAAAATAGTAATATTAATGATGAAATAATAAGATAGTGACCTTGTTATGAGATAATGAAAATAATAAAGTTGAAAAAAGTCACACCCCAAATATATAGGGTTAGAGGAAATGAATAACCAAGAAATGATCTTGGTCTAGTGGTTTAAGTAGTTAGCACACTCCCTAGAGGTCTAAAGTTTTATCCACCCCACTCCTAATTCTTTTTTTTTAGCAAATTAGAATGAAAATCACTCTAGAAGATATATTAATTGGTGTAAAAGCTCACCAAGTATGGGCAGCATCCCAATGGTTAAGCACTCTTTCTCCCTTACTTGCGAATCACCCCATCCTCACCACTATTTCTTTATTCCCCCCCTCAAGTTCAGCCCAAATGTTGGGTTAATTACCAAACTGACCATAGGGTTTCAAACTCTAACTATTTAATCAATTTATCAATTTTTTTTGGTTTATCATGAAATTAAATTTAAAACAATTGTTTAAGGTTAACCATGAATCTTAAATTGATTGGTGAGTAAAAATATAAAAAACATCAATGTACAAGTAAATAAGTAAGCTGTTTTGAATACATAATTTAAAAATAAACAAAAATTTTTATAAAATAACATAAAAATGAATATATCAAAATTTATAAAAAAAATATTTATAAAATAATTTACAAATTGAACTCCTTAAATTTAATTGAAAATTAAATTAAGAATTGAATGGTATAAGGAAATACCCATTGAATGATTAAAAAGGGGTCAACAAATGGTGATCATCCTAAATAAGTAAAATGAATAAATTAAAATGAATTATAGTTGAGTGTTCGAGTCTTAGTGAAGAATTATTAAGTGGTCTAATTGAAACTAGACTTTATGTTTATAAAAGATGCTAATCTGGGAGAAGGTAAGGTAGGAAATCATAGTGTATTTACTAAGATCTTTGAGCTTAACACATTTGTTGTTTAAATGCATATCTTGGGAGGATTACATCATTGTACAAGGCTTGAAGAGTGTAAAACCTTTGATATTGTATTAACTTATGATAGTGTATTGGCATGTACATAAACATTTAGGTTAGCATATGTGTTTGTAAATGCATTGGCTAGAGTTGTCTTGTGTTAATTGAGATTATTTCAATACTTTAAAATTGATTTTTGATGCTTAAAGTGATTTGAACATGAGCATGACTTGATATTGTGTTTAAGTGAGTTTTGAAATGATTTTAAAGGATTTGGAACTTATTGGTACAATATGATGATGCTTGGGGATGATTTGAAGTGTTTTTTTTTTGTTACATCCTAAAAATCGGGTTAGAAGAAATTGGGTTTGTGAAATCAAGAGTGGTCACGCCCTAATTTTTGAGTTAAGATTGTGAAAATTTTATCAAGTGGATTAATTTAGTTTAGTGGTTAAGAGATGTGAGTAGCGGGTGCGAGGTTTCAGGTTTGAATCTTTTTCCTTGAATTTTTGTCTAAACCCCTATCTTTGAACTTGTAGCTTATATATTATTTTTGCTCAAGTGATGTCAAGACTGAGTCTGCTGATTCTGTGGTAAGACTTCAACTTACCTAGAGGTTTCGTGTTTGAGTTTTGCATGTGTAAAGTGAAATTATTTTTGGGTTTTAAACTGTAGGGGAAGTCTGATAGTATAACTAATCAGTTTTTAATGGGGGCTGTGGGTAGTTTTTAAATTAATTAAAAGATTTATTTTTAAATTCTCCCCAAAAATCTTCCCATTCCTCAAGTCCATTACTTCACTCTATCTTCACTCTTCCAATTGGGTATCATGTGAGAGTATTGTACAACGTTCTTTCGGTATTCTTTTATTTTTGTATTCTTTTTCTGAAAATTTTCCTTTTCTTTCTACTATTGTTTCTATTTGTTTATCCTTTGCCATCTCTGTTTTGTTGTTCTATTTTGACCACTTGTTAATCTATTGTTATTGGTTTGGATTGTGGGCGTTTAGAAGTTTCACTGCTGTAGTATCAAATTTATCAAAAATTGATGTAAGTGAAATCTATTTGTGTGGTTTTTAAAGGTGAGTGCAAACTTTCGTTTTGTGGTGTTGATGGATTTTTATGTGGTTTATTTCTATTTTGTTTTGGTTAGGTGTGTATTAAGAGATGTGAAACTATTCTCCGACGATTTGGATTTTCTTGGAAATTGTTGTTCATTCAGGGGTAAACAATCGAGCACCAAATTAGGGGCGGTTGTAGTTGTAAGGGTTGAATGTTCTATTGTTTTGACAAAGAATCTTCAGAAGCAAAGGACGTTTCCTCTTATTGGATATTTGTTTCGTTTGCTAATTCATTTAATGGAATGTCATTTTATGGTCTGGAAGTGTGTCATGTGTCACGTATCAGAAACAACCAGGTGTGTAACAGAAAACTCAAAAAACAGCAAAGAACGCGAAGCTGAAAACTACACAGTTGGTGTCACATGGCCGTGTGTGTCACATGAGCTGGGCTATTTGGGTCATATGGGTCACATGGGCGTGTGTTAGGCCGTGTGGTTTCACCTAGGCCCATTTGACTTTGAAATTCGTAATTAGACCTTACGTGGGGTCCGTTTGGCTTAAAAATGACTCTGAAATGTGAAATATGATATTTTGCTGTTGTATGTGGTAGGGATATTGTTTGAGTTTCAATTACAAGAATGTCTAAAATGTAAAATTTTTATATAGTCTGTGATCTAATAATTCTATTAGCATGTTCTGATGTGAAAAATATGTATGACATATATGTATCTTATGTCTGTTAGTATTTGCATGTGCATTGGGGTGGGATAATATATGTGATGGAGGAAGTGTGATTCTAGCAGTATTATTGCACCTTCTGGTGGTGTATCCGCAATATTTGTTTTGGCAGCTTGATTGCAATTATAGTGGCTCACCCACATATATATGATTTTGGCAGTTTACCGCAACATTTCTGTTTGCCAGCTCAATTGCACTTATATGAGTGGCATACCACCATGACCCGGTATGATAGGATGGATGGACTTTTGTAGTCCTAATTGGTGTGATTGGTTGGACGGAGTTGGTGTGTAGTGGATAGGGGTAGGATTTGTGTCTGCATCTATATCTGAATCTGTATATGCATTTGCATTTGATTATGAGAATACATCTGATTCCGTATATGAGAATATGTCTGAATTTGTATATGAAAACGTATATGTTTGTGTATGTGTTTCTAATTTATTGCTTGGATGTTTTAAACACTGGGCTTTTAGCTCACTCGTTTGTTTAATACGTTTCAGGTGGTCTTCAAACTTAAGACCGGATGGCATGCGGGAGATCAGATTGATTTTCTGGTTAAGTAAATAAATAGGTTTATGATTATTTTATTTCTGATCTTTTGGTTTGTAAATTTGTTTTATGGTGTCTGTTCATGTTCGTCAAATTTTGGTATTTTTAACGTAAAACGACGATAACGTATGATTTATCAGATTCAAAATTGGTTTTCAAAATTAAAATCGGTAAAAATAAAAATTTGTTGCTACATGACTTGATGGTTTTACTGTGATATAAAAGTATTCAAGTATAAAGTTTTCTAAAATATGTAAGAGCTATCATATTTATATTTCCGAAACACGCAATGAAATCAGGAGTTTTCAAATGAGGTCAGGTTTGAAGTTTTCTGTAAAATAAATATGGTCTGTGTGTAATTTCCAAAAAATAATGTATAAGTGTTTTGCTTAAAGTTAATATTTTCAGTACTTACGGTTTCTAAAGCTGGGATTAAAACTTCTGGGATTTTAAGCAAACTAATGTAATTTCTCTAGATTCAGCCGTAACGTCTAGGCCGGGTTTGAGGTGTTACATTTTTAATCAATTTTGAGGTCACTTGCATCAAGTCTTGAGACTAGATGTATTAAGATTTGCAAGTCAATAGCTAAAATGCTATAGTTAAACACCTAAGTGTAGAGACTTATGGCCTAGGTATCGAGACTTACAAATCGAGTCTCAAGACTAGCCATTCAAGTTTCCAGACTTGTTCCATTACATTTGCTCAATCTGTATTTTTATCATTTTAAGTTCCCAGGACCTCGATTTTTGTTTTAGGCATGTCCAAATACTTAGGAAATGATTCAAAAATGATTTTAAAATTTTGTTCAAAGATTTGTAAAGGTTCAAAATTTTATTAAAGGACTTTATTAAGTGATGAAATTGATGTTTTATGAAAAGAAATTTTTGTAAAGACAAAGAAAGTGTCAGCACGACATCACTTATCTGTGTCAATTTTCAAATCGGGTAAGGGGTATTACATGGTTGCTTAGGGTTCTGGTATATTCCTATAATTGTAAATTGACTTATTGGTCTATACTATTAAAGTTAATCCTAATCTATTCAATCTAAATCTAAACCTTAACGTTCTTTTCCAAGGCTATCAAATTAATACAACTTGATGATTAAACAAATACATTAAATAAACAAAAGACAACATAAATAATTAAATATAGAACAAAATAATTGAAGAGAAAATGATCAATTGAAGAGAAATATGATCGATCATCATTCTAAGAACAATAAAGTTAACTTCTTCGTAAGTTTAGGAAACAATATCAACACCTTTGAATAATCTTGCATCAAATACAAATTAAAGAAAAAAAGAGAGATGAAAACAAGATGATTTTAGGACTCTCTTCCAATGAGTTCTTCCTTTTTTGTATTCCGCTAATTACTAATGTTATTAAGATTTTATTTATGGTAAAAATCTCGTCCAAATGTGTAAAGATCAAGTTGTCCTTAGTGAAATGACATAGTTTCAACAATTGCAAATCAATGAATTGGCACTAAGGCGCTAGACCCAGCACGTCGGAGGAATTTGCCTCCTCCTATTCTTTATTTTCTTCATTCATTTTCGGCTTCGCAATTCAATCCTTAATCCTAATTATTCATTGTAAAGCTCATAACATCTATAAAAGGAACTCAAGTCGCAATGAAAATGTCTCTTTTGCTTAATGGAAAATGAGTATAATTAGTGTGGTTTGATGGTAAAACTTAACGAGTATAATAAAACCCAAACCTTCAACTTCAAAAACAAACTCTAACAAATGATATTATTCTAGATATAGAATACAAAAAAAAAAGAAAAAAATGAAGGAAAGAGGGGAAAAGACTCATGTCCAACGTGGTAAGTTAATTTATCGCGTCAGCTAGTTAACTGACCACGTCAGCTAACCCATTAGTCTTGTAATGGAAAATGTTAATGGATGACTGATTTGTCACTTTTCGATAATGTTAGTGATTGATTTGTTATTTTTTGAAAGTTGAGTGATTGTTTTGTCATTGAGATCAAAGTTGAGTGACTGTTGGTGTAATTTACCCATAAATGAAATAGGATCTAAATTAACATGATTATGAGCATGACTTGAAATTGTATATAAGTGAGCTTTGAAATGGTTTTAAAATGATTTGGAACTTATTGGTACAATATGATGATGTTAGGAGATGATTTGAAGTGTTTTCTTTAACCAATTTTGAGATCCCTTGCATCAAGTCTTGAGACTAGAGGTATCGAGATTTGCAAGTCGGTGGCTCAAAGGCTACAGTGAACCACCTAAGTTTCGAAACATATGGCCTAAGTATCAAGACTTATAGGTTGAGTCTCAAGACTTGCCATTCAAGTCTCTAGACTTGATCCACTGCACTTGCTCAACTTGTATTTTTGATCATTTTAAGTTTTCAAGACCTCGATTTATGTTTTAGGCATGTCCAAATACCTAAAAAGTGATTCAAAATTGATTTTAAAAATGTGTTCAAAGCTTTGTAAAGATTCAAAATTTTATTAAAGATTTTATTAAGTGATGAAAGTGATGTTTTATGACAAGAAATTTTTGTAAAAGCAAAGAAAGTGTCAGCACGATATCATTTATTCGTGTCAATTTTCGGGCCAGATAAAGAGTGTTACATGGTTGAATGACTTAGCGCTAAGGCGCTAGACCTAGCGTGCCGAAAAAAATTGCCTCTTCCTATTCTTTCTTTTCTTCATTCTTTTTTGGCTCTGCAATTCAATCCTTATTCCAAATTCTTCATTGTAAAACTCATAACATCTATAAAAAGACCTCCAATCACATTTGATTAACAAAAGAAATTAAAAACATGCAAATGTCATAATCTATTAACTAAAATGAGAAAATGGAATATTCTAAAACTTATAAATGAAATAGGATCTAAATTAACATGATTACGCTGACTCATTAATACAAATATATTTATATCTATGCTATTGAGATATATTAATATATATGTTATATATGAAAATTATTTTAAGAATATAATAAATAAAAAATCTAACAAAATACATCAATACCAATATTGATATGTATCAATATCAAAATAAAATTATTATATATATATCTTATACTATACGTCAATAATGGTAGCAAGAATAATCGCAAAGTAATAAGAAAGAAAAATAAGAACGCGTAAATTTTACATGGAAAATCTTTATCGGGAAAAACCACGAGCAAAGGAGGAGAAATTCGCTAATGTTGAAAAACAAAAATACAAGAGGTTTTCAATTATGTGCAATTTTTAAGGGTTAAAAAGACTTTTTTTAATCAACGTCTAATAGAAGAAGTATAGTCTTATACAGATTCAACTTATGTGGCAAGATCCGTACCGCGAGGACTTTTGGCCCTTGGACTTTTGCTCTCATAGATCCCCAATTTTACTTCTCTATTTTATTTCTTTAACAAATGAGTTGCATCTCAAATTTTTCAAGCCGAATCAAACGGGATTCGGGTCACACAACTTTAATACTATCGGTATGATATTAACCGCAAATAAATTGATGATTTTGAAGATTTTACATGTGTTTTGACTATGATTAATGAAGAAAAAAATAACACGTGCTAATGGAAACCACTTGATGTTTTTTGAGTGTTGAAATTGGTTTCTACATATTAATAATTTCTTAAAATATTATTATACTTTGAATAATATAACAAAATTTCAAATCCGATCCAATTCCAATTCAATTTGAACTTTAACTTAGCACATTTTTTATTTCTTAAAAATAAGTATAATGATTGAAATTTATTTTAAAAAATAAGTATTGAGTGCACCAACTTGCAAATATTGTGGAACTTATTAAGAATATTATAAATACTAGGTTATGGCACATTCATAATATGGGCAGAAAAAAATTTATTATTAAACTTTAAAAAAATATATAAAAATTAAATATGATTTTGGATGAAATAATAAAGATTAAGGAATGAACTGTTGGTAATTTTTTAAACTAAGTTGAGACCTGATTGAAGAGTGACATTAAACCAAACTAGTATTGAATCCCCACTAGGTTGGGGGTTTCAAGTTTTTTTTTTATGATTCATTTGTTTAATTGATAATAAATTAAATTTATCAAATAATATTTTTTTTGTTAAACATGAAATTAAATTTAAAGTAAACTATTAAAATAGTCACTTTTTATTTACCTTAAGTTACATTTTAGTCACTTATGTTTGAAATATTATACTTTAGTCATTTGCGTTATTGTGTTGTAACATTTTAGTCACTAAGCCGTTAATTGTTGTTAACGGTGTAACAGTAAGTTGACGTGGCACGTTAAATCATCATTTCAAACAAAAATTTTAGGTTAATTTATACAATTGGTCCCCATAATTTTTTCATTTTAAGCAATTGAATTTTTTCTTTATTTTCCACTAGCTTCTACTTACTCTCTCTATTTTTCTCCCTTCTCTATTTCTTTTAATGTAGTTTTTCTATTTTTACCTTTTGTTAAAACTAGTCTCTCTACTTTTATTTTTTTGACCAAATTAATTGTTAAAACTACATGGATAGGTACATCTATAGTACTACCTATAACTCATCTCAACCCTTAAATAGGATGATAAACGCGCTTCAATATGCTCAAAACTACATCCTCCTACACTGATAACAATGTTAATATCAACAGAGTTAAGATATAATCGGCAAAAGAAATTATTATAAAGATATGATTATATATTTTTATATAAAATCTTGAAATGAAAAAAATACTTTAAATAAACCAAAAATCACTTCACCTAAAATTTTACTAATTTTAATATGTTTTACCGAAATAATGAATGTGACATAAATTAGGTGATGGGTACGAGCAATGTAAAGGACGAGACAAAGGGGTCAAGGTGGTGGAAATGATTGAGGAGGAGAACAGGAAATAATAGAAATAAAAAGGGTTATTTTTGGGGCTCTGAATTTGAGACTGTGGGGTCCAACTGTCTTTGCACGCGCGCACGCCGCGTGGACCCCACTCGTTGACATTTCCTTAATTTCAAAGGCTTTTCTTAAAAGGAATTACTAGTTGAGTTTGTATTTAGTCTTGTCTTTGTTGCCGCCACTCACCTACCCCTTTTGTTTTTATGGAAATTTTGACTTTTTAAATCACACCCTCTCTCTTGTTTAAAGTCAAAATCCTTTTTTCTTTTTCTTTAAATAAAAAAACAAAATCACCTCTCATTTTTTTTACTTTCTCTCTCTCTCAAGTATATAAATATTAGTTTGGTACTGTTCATGTCCGGTTTAACTGAGAATTCCTCCTAATAATACCGTCTTCAATGTTTAAATTTACGTCCTATCTTTTGAAATATTATGTATCTTATCACTATATCCAACACTTATTAGTTGATGAGAAAATTATATTTAAATTTTTAAATATAATAAATTAATATCCGAACCATGATGATTTTTTATTGTTTTAATATCAAATATTTTGTAATTACATTAACTTTTTCAATTCATTAATGATTTTAAACAAAAACTAATTTTATAAAAAATATTATCAAGTAAATGCATAATCGATTCGTGCATCATATGAGAATATAAACTAGTTATATGTATTAGCATCTTATTAGATAAAATGAGATGTGGATATTAGTAATAGTATTACTAATTGTTATATGATAATAACAAAATTAATATAATTGTGCATGTAAATATCTACTTTCATGTTTTCTTGCAAATAAATATAATAAAAATTAGGTTTAAAGGTCAAAATTCCCTTAGAAAAAAAATAAAAAAAATCAATTAATTTTTCATGAAAAAATTGCACTCGGTTGAACCCTTGGAGCTGAAAAATTAATCAATCAAACCCTTGACTAACGCTAACCATGTTTGACCATCAAATTTTGCTAACGTGGTTAACGATCCAACCAGATAGTGACAAGTACCACACACCATGTACCTAATACTAATGTGGCAAATTTTTGTTGACGTTAGCAAATATTTAAAAATTTAAAAGAACGAATATTTTTTAATAATTATTTAGAAAACTACATCTAAAATGAACATAGGCAAATGGTTGTTTAGATGCTTTTGAACCTGGACAAGAGGTTGTCTAGGTTCATCCTAAACGTGGTTTTTTAGATAATTATAAAAAAATTATAGAAAATTACTTAAATAGTTATTAAGAATTATAAAAAATATTAATTTTATTAAAAATATATTTTAAAATATTTTAAATGATTAAAAACCACGCCCTATATAAACTTGGGCATGGTTATCCCAGTGCATTTGAACCTAGAAAACCATTAGTCCAAATTCATTCTAGGCTTTGTTTTTAAATCATTGTTAAATGGTTAAACATGTGGCTGCATAATTTATTTTAAATAATTATTATAAAATTTTTAATGATTATTTAAAAAATCACATCCAGAATGAACATGAACAAATGGTTGTTCGGGTTCATTCAAGACATGATTTTTAATAATTTTTTAAACAATTTATAAGTTTATTTTTCTTTTCATATAGTTTTTAAGAGAGTATTCAACTCAATCAGTTTTTAATCCTATTTCAATTACTAAACCATTAAACTATGAATCTCCCAACCATACAATCAATTTAGCTCTTTGTAGATTTGCAAGCAACATAAAATATATGAAAATAAAGCATAACGAAAGAAAAATAAATAAAAATAAGTGAGACTTAATATTAAATAAATCTCCAACAAGTTATTGCAATTCACAAACGAATTGTTAGTTATCATGAAAAATTGGTAAGCAATTGATCATTGTATTATATACGATGGAAGTAGAGTTTGTGGCATGTTTTGAGGTCAATATTTGTGCATTATGGTTGCAAAAACTTTATAAGGACTTGGGGTAGCTGATAGCATTATTAAACTGTTAAAAAATTCTTATGATAATACCATAATAATATTTTTCTCCAAAAATGACAAATATCCTAAAGGTGCAAAACATATGGAATTAAAATATGATAATAATGAAGAATATTATATTTTGTTATATATGCTTAACATTTGTGCTATTAAAGTTTATTTTTATCATCTTGGACCAAGTGAAAAAAACATAAGATTTTAACCCCTATTGTGTACCAATTAAGGCTAAAATTAAGTGCCCTAGTTTCAGATGGTTGATGTTATTTACTTAAATAGCAAATCAAATCCTATTTGTTCTTTCGGTTACTTGATAGATATACTGAATTAAAAGTTGATCATATATAAATTGATACTCCTTCTACATATTACAGATACACATTAAAATGAAGAGAAAATTTATAGCCTCCATTGTTAAAGGTTTGTATAACAAAATGAGGGAGGAATCAATTTATCGTGGTATGCTTCGTCGATTCCATTTACCTATTCCTATTCCATATCAGGTAATTCTATATATTGTGAAAATCTTATAACTAATGCCATATTGGGTTTTGGTTTTCATGATATCAAGATGTTGAAATTTTTACATAATAAATTTGAATTGTCACTAACTTTGTATATCATTAATTGTTAATGAAGCAAAATCTCCAATTTAGAAAACGTAATGTTCCATTATTTTGTTTCCTTGGATGATTTAAAAGAGTACATAGTGTTATTTCCTGCAGTTGATGTTTATTGAATAATACAATAGTTAATGGAAATGCTTGATTGTCGCGGCCACTATGGGCTGACACAGCAAAATCTGTACAAACAAAACACAAAGAACACAAATATTTGTTTACGCAATTTTGTTTCCCTACATTTGCCAAGCCTAGCTCAGTGAGTAATTCCACTATTTTCCATAATACAATAAGTGAATCACACTCTATCACTACCCAAGTATAGAAATCTCCCATTTGTACCTAAAGACTAGAACACTTACCTCCAAATCCTCCCCTTAAGAATTTGGACAGTAAGCACTCAATGTTTACAATTTAGTTTGCACTCACATAAAAAATAGTTCCTCAATGAACAAATACAAATGCTCTTAATATGCTTTCATAAAACACCCAGACTGTAACACCCCTAACCCGTCTCCGTTGCCGAATTAGGGTTACGAGGCATTACAAAACCAAGCTCACATAAACATAACTTTAATATCTAATTCCAAATGCAAGTCCAATTCATGAACATATATAATCAAATTCAAGCATGGAAGTTAAACTCTTTTCGCATTGCTATTTACACAATAGGATTCAAAATTATCCAAAACATTATCAAGCCTATACATGCCATAAGATCGAGTTCAAATATTTAACAAAATACCAAAAGAAGTCGATAGTGTGATGGACTGTGCTGATGATCCCCGAGCTCGTAACGCGTCTCTAAATCTATAAAAACGAATGAATGAAAGCAAACGAAGTAAGCTTTTATAGCTTAGTAAGTCTCCAGCATAACTAAATGTATAATTATAAACACATAATTATTATAACCTTTTTAATCTATTCTACTGAAATTTCAACTAACACAACCAACTAACATTCATACATTATTCTACTCAGACCATTTCATTTATAGTCAGATATGTATACCTGTCGGATGAATTCAGTTTAATATATATATTATACAAAACAACATTACAATTGAATGTATACCACCGAGCATATATATATACATATTATATACATATCAAACCGATTGTATATGTACACTCATGGTAAGTTCTAAATCAATTCAAATCTAACACAAATATATATACATCAATCACATCTTATATTTGTTTGTATATAAATATACTCATTACGAATTTATACCTGAATACCTAGGTAACACATACATTCGAAATACACATATATATATATATCAAATGCATACATGATTAATTATCAAACACATAGGCTCAACATATATATGTTTAACTACCACATATCACCATATGCATTTATAAATTCAGCAATCACATATATCTAATGTACATATGTATTCATCGATTTCATATAATCACAAATCATAGATATATCCATTGTATATTCTAACACAATTTAAACAGATTCACCGGCATTTTGCCTGCTAGGCTTAAAGCCTGATTCAGTACACCGGCACTTAGCCTGCTAGACATATAGTCTGAAATGTATCACCAGCATTAAGCCTGCTAGACATATAGTCTGAAATGTATCACCGGCATTAAGCCTGCTAGACTTAAAGTCTGAAATACTTCACCGGCATTAAGCCTGCTAGACGTAACGTCTGTATTACATTCAATCACTTTATAATAATTCAAACTAACAATTTCATATCTTCACTACCATTCAAAAACTTTTACGTGAATATACATACAAAATCGAAACTTTCACATACATATATAATTCCATACCAAATTTCGATTCAAGAATTTATACATGTGCATTTATACATGTTCGAATCTACCATATGAATGTATAATTTCATACTCAATTTCAAAACAAAAACTTGTACATATATAAATGCACAATCAATCCTCGCATACTTATATAATGACATAACTAAATTCAATACACAACACATACATGTATATTTGCATGCTTATTCGACTTTATATATATATATATATACATACTTATATAATCATTCAAACCATATATATATATACCTATATCTTATACATACCTTTGATTAATCCAATAATTTATACAAGATCATACTTGTATATTCGAACATGTTATATACAATATCTATAGTCCAAAGTTTATTCAACTATTATACTTTAAATTATAGCTCAATCATAAGATAAAATTAGTATGCATGTATAAATATTAACTTAATAACTTTTAGTTGCTAATAGACTTACCTCGGATATCAGCAAACACAATCGACTATTCGATTACCTTCGACTTCCCCCGATCCAAATTCGTTTTCTTCGTTCCTTGATCTAAACATAGTCAAATTTAACCTTTTTATTCATCAAAACATTCATTTGAGTCCAACAATACATAAATGGGAAAATTACCATTTTGCCCCTAACATTTTGCACTTTTTGCAATTTAGTCCTTTTTGCACAAAACACAAAATACACAAAATTTGCCCATAACACACAAGGGCCGAATATTCATGGTTCTCATACAAGTCCACACATTGCATTTATTTCACATTTTAGTCCCTCAAAAATTTATTTTCACAATTTAGCCCTAAATACTCAAATTCATCAAAAATACCAATACAAAACATGTTAATCTAAGACATATCTTCCATTATTCATCATCAAACATCCCAAAACACAAATATTCATCAATGGCATAATTCAAAATATTCATCAATTCACAAAATTAAGACATGGGTTTTGAAGTATTCAAAGCAACGATCTCAAAAACGTAAAAATTATCAAAAACTAAAATCAAACTAACCTTGAATTGAAATCCCTAAGATGGCCGAATGCTAAAGCTTGAAGAACAAAGTTTCTTTCTTTTTGTTTCGGTGATACAAACAATGAAGAAAGAAAAAAAAACTTATTTCTTTTATGTTTTAATGATATAATAATATAATATTATACTATTACTATTATAACTTTTATATTTAATATATAAAAAGTATATATTAACTATCATTGCCGTCCACTATCTTTTAAAATGGGCTAATTGCCCTTTAAGAACCTCATATTTAAAAGCCACCATCAAATAAGCACTTTACACCTTAATAATCAAACTTCACATTTTATGCAATTTGATACTTTTGTCAGTTAAACACATAAACAACAAAATTAATTCACGAAACTTTCACACATTTAAATTCACACATCATAAACACACAAAATAATATTAAAATATTTTTCAGACTCGGATTTGTGGTCCCGAAACCACTATGTCCAATTAGAGTCAAAATCGGGCTGTTACAACTCTCCCCCCCTTTAGGGATTTTCGTCCCCGAAAATCTTACCAGTGAATAGGTTTGGATAACGCTCCTTCATTGTATCCTCTGACTCCCAAGTTGCTTCTTCAACTCCGTGTTTATGCCACAATACTTTAACTAACGGAATTTTCTTATTTCGTAATTCCTTGATCTCACGAGCCAGAATGCTAATCGGTTCTTCTTTATATGACATATCAGGGTTAATTTCAATCTCCGTCGGACAAATCACATGTGAAGGATCAGATCGGTATCTACGGAGCATCGAAACATGAAATACATTGTGAATCTTTTCTAACTCAGGTGGTAACATCAATCTATAAGCAACCGGTCCGACACGTTCTATAATCTCATACGGTCCAATGAATCTTGGACTCAATTTGCCTTTACGACCGAATCTGAGTACTTTCTTCCACGGTGAGACTTTCAAAAACACTTTATCGCCGATCTGAAATTCTATATCTTTTCTTCTCAAATCCGCATAAGATTTCTGACGATCTGATGCTGATTTCAGGCTGTCCCGAATCACTTTCACTTTCTGTTCGGTCTCTTTAATCAAATCAACCCCGTGTATCCTATTTTCACTGAGCTCGGTCCAATACAGTGGTGTACGACATTTACGACCGTACAAAGCCTCATAAGGTGCCATTTTAATACTAGATTGAAAGCTGTTATTATAAGCAAATTCAATCAAAGGTAAATATCGTTCCCACGTACCTCCAAACTCGAGAATGCAACATCTCAACATGTCCTCAAGTATCTGTATAATTCGCTCCGATTGACCATCTGTTTGCGGATGGAAAGCTGTGCTAAAATGTAGTTTCGTACCTAAAGCATCTTGTAATTTCTTCCAAAACCGCGATGTAAATCTCGGGTCTCTGTCAGAAATAATAGAAATAGGCACTCCGTGCAATTTTACAATCTGAGAAATGTACAATTCAGCAAGTTTATCAAGCGAATAATCAATACGAACCGGAATAAAGTGAGCCGATTTTGTCAATCTATCAACAACAACCCAAATTGCATCTTTCTTGCTGGGTGTTAACGGTAAACCGGATACAAAATCCATCGTAACTCTGTCCCATTCCCATTCAGGTATCATGATCGGCTGCAGCAATCCAGAAGGTACCTGATGCTCGGCTTTTACTTGCTGACATATTAAACATTTCGAAACAAAGTCAGAAATGTCTCGTTTCATTCCATGCCACCAATAGTGTTGTTTCAGATCATTATACATTTTCGTGCTACCCGGATGAACAGAAAATCGACTATTATGGGCTTCCTTCAAAATCATCTGAATTAACTCTGGATTTTTCGGAACATATAATCGGTTTCTGAATCTCAAACAATCCTCAGTATCAACTAGAAACTCTGAATCAACATTTAAGTCACACTGAGTTCGTTTTGCAATTAAATCATCATCGGCTTTTTGAGCTTCACAAATCTGTTGAACAAATAACGGTTTTGCTTTCAACTCGGCTACTATCGCACCATCATCAGACATAACCATATGTGCATTCATTGCACGCAAAGCAAACAGTGATTTTCGACTTAGGGCATCAGCAACAACATTAGCCTTTCCCGGATGATAGTCAATCACGAGCTCGTAATCTTTCAACAATTCTAACCATCGACGCTGTCTCAAATTCAGATCTTTCTGAGTCATCAAATATTTCAAGCTTTTATGATCGGAATAAACATGACATCTTTCGCCAAACAGATAGTGACGCCATATTTTTAACGCAAATACAATAGCGGCCAATTCCAGATCATGCGTCGGATAGTTCTTTTCATGCGGCTTTAACTGTCTCGAGGCATAGGCTACAACTTTGCCTTCCTGCATCAATACACAGCCCAAACCATTTAAAGATGCATCACTATAGATAACAAACTCTTTACCCGATTCGGGTTGAACTAGGACTGGAGCTTTGGTTAAAAGAGCTTTCAACTGATCGAAACTTTTCTGGCACTTTTCTGACCACTCAAACTTAACGTCTTTTTGTAGTAGCCTTGTCATCGGGGTCGCAATCATAGAGAACCCTTTCACAAAACGTCTATAATAGCCAGCGAGCCCCAGAAAGCTTCGAACTTCCGAAACATTCCTCGGAGGTTTCCAATCAAGTATAGCTGAAATTTTACTCGGATCAACCCAAATACCCGATGCTGATACAACATGGCCCAGAAAACTGACTTCACGTAACCAGAACTCACATTTACTAAACTTTGCATACAACTGCTTATCTCGCAAAGTTTGTAACACAAGTCTCAGATATTCAGCATGCTCATTTTCGTCTCGAGAGTAGATCAAAATGTCATCAATAAATACTACCACAAACCGATCCAGATACTTCCTAAAGATCCGATTCATCAAATCCATGAAAATAGCAGGTGCATTAGTAAGTCCGAAAGGCATAACAAGAAACTCATAATGTCCGTACCTCGTTTGGAAAGCAGTCTTTGGCACATCAGAGTCTTTAACTCGCAACTGATAGTAGCCTGATCTCAGATCTATCTTTGAAAACACAGTAGCCCCTTTCAACTGATCGAACAAATCATCAATCCGTGGTAACGGATACTTATTCTTTATGGTCACTTTATTAAGTTGCCGGTAATCAATGCACATTCTCATCGTTCCGTCTTTCTTTCTCACAAATAGAACTGGTGCACCCCAAGGAGAGAAACTCGGTCGTGCAAAACCTTTATCAGTCAGCTCTTGCAACTGTACTTTCAATTCTTTTAATTCGGTCGGTGCCATACGGTACGGAGCTATCGATATGGGAGTCGTCCCTGGTACTAACTCAATACCAAACTCTACCTCTCGAATAGGTGGCAAACCCGGTAATTCTTCGGGAAACACGTCTGAATACTCACACACTACTGGTACAGATTCAATCTTCTTTTCGGTCACTTTACTATCAAGAACAAATGCAAGGTAAGCTTCACAACCCCTTCTCACATACTTCTGAGCCGACATCGAGGATATTATTGCTGATAAACCATTCAGATCATTAGATTCGATCCGAATAATCTCATCATTCTGACACCGTAGATCAATAGTTTTTCGTTTGCAGTTTACAATAGCATCATGCAGAGTTAACCAATCCATACCCAGAATTATATCGAACTCGTCGAATGGTAACAACATCAAATCAGCTGGAAAACATAAATCTCGAATCATCAACGGACAATTCTTGCACACTTTGTCAACCAAAACACACCGGCCCAGGGGGTTCGATACTTTAATTACAAACTCAGTAGACTCAACAGGCAAAGTCTTACTGAATACTAAAGTCTCACACACATAAGAATGAGTCGAACCAGGATCAATCAATGCAATAACATTAGTATCATAAAGAGTGAAAGTACCAGTAATAACATCTGGAGAAGAAGCCTCCTCTCTAGCACGGATGGCATAAGCTCTGGCAGGTGCACGGGCCTCAGATCGAATTGCTGTGTCCCTGGTTCCTCTCTGACTACCACTTACATTACTCAATTGTCTCGGCGGTCTACCTCGGACTGGCACATTACTCGGTCTGGTATCCTGCACAGTGTTTTGCTCAGCTACCATCGGACACTCTCGAATGAAATGATCTTTTGAACCACACTTGAAGCAAGACCGATCATGGAATCTGCAATCCCCAGGATGCCATTTCCCACAATGCTTGCACTCTGATCTATTTTGTCGAACACTACCAACGCTAGCAACTGAAGTAGCTCGTGAACTCACAGGGGGTCGATCTCGATCATACTTAGGAAACCCTGCAGTAGCTTTAGATTGGCTATGATCCTCTCTGAATTTCCTTGAGGTCGACTGGAATGATTTACTGAATGATCTTTTACGAGAATCTCGAGCTTCATAGTCAGCTTTCCTCTTCTCTTTGCCGAGCTCCTCAGCTTTACAAGCTCGTTCAACAAGTACTACGAACTTTTTTATCTCAAGTATACCAACTAACAGTTTAATATCTTCATTCAACCCATCTTCAAATCTTCTACACATGATAGCTTCAGTTGAAACACACTCTCGAGCATATCTACTAAGTCTCACAAATTTCCGCTCATATTCTGTCACTGTCATACGACCCTGTTTCAGTTCAAGAAATTCCTTACGTTTCTGATCAATGAATCTCTGGCTGATGTATTTCTTACGAAACTCAGTCTGAAAGAATTCCCAGGTCACTCGCTCTTTCGGAACCACCGATACTAGTGTATTCCACCAGTGATATGCAGTGTCCCGTAGCAAAGATATGGCACATTTCAAGCACTCATCAGGGGTGCAAGACAACTCATCAAACACTCGAATAGTATTATCAAGCCAGAATTCAGCTCGTTCAGCATCATCATCATCAGTAGCTCTGAACTCTTCAGCCCCGTGTTTTTGAATTTTGTCAACCGGAGGCTTAAGTAATCTCATCGGATCACTTACTTGGGGTATAACAGGAATCGAAGATGGATTAATCGGGGGTGGAGGTTGTTGTGTAACCGGATTAGTTCGGACATAATGAGTAAACCAGTCATTCATCATTTGGTAGAAGGCTTGTTTAGCCTCTCCCTCCTGGTTACTCGAGATTGGTCGAGAATCTACTGGCTCTGTCCCTTGCGCGGGAGCAGGCGCTATACTCTCAACATCATCAGCTACGGCTCGATCGGGATCCATTACTATACGAAAACACATTTTTAGACGTCAGCAGTCATCACACTATCTCGATATAAAAATATGGCATGTATAGCTAGACTCATACATGCTACGTTAGTCCAAGAATCGACTAAACCGTAGCTCTGATACCAATAAAATGTAACACCCCTAACCCGTCTCCGTTGCCGAATTAGGGTTACGAGGCATTACAAAACCAAGCTCACATAAACATAACTTTAATATCTAATTCCAAATGCAAGTCCAATTCATGAACATATATAATCAAATTCAAGCATGGAAGTTAAACTCTTTTCGCATTGCTATTTACACAATAGGATTCAAAATTATCCAAAACATTATCAAGCCTATACATGCCATAAGATCGAGTTCAAATATTTAACAAAATACCAAAAGAAGTCGATAGTGTGATGGACTGTGCTAATGATCCCCGAGCTCGTAACGCGTCTCTAAATCTATAAAAACGAATGAATGAAAGCAAACGAAGTAAGCTTTTATAGCTTAGTAAGTCTCCAGCATAACTAAATGTATAATTATAAACACATAATTATTATAACCTTTTTAATCTATTCTACTGAAATTTCAACTAACACAACCAACTAACATTCATACATTATTCTACTCAGACCATTTCATTTATAGTCAGATATGTATACCTGTCGGATGAATTCAGTTTAATATATATATTATACAAAAAAACATTACAATTGAATGTATACCACCGAGCATATATATATACATATTATATACATATCAAACCGATTGTATATGTACACTCATGGTAAGTTCTAAATCAATTCAAATCTAACACAAATATATATACATCAATCACATCTTATATTTGTTTGTATATAAATATACTCATTACGAATTTATACCTGAATACCTAGGTAACACATACATTCGAAATACACATATATATATATATATCAAATGCATACATGATTAATTATCAAACACATAGGCTCAACATATATATGTTTAACTACCACATATCACCATATGCATTTATAAATTCAGCAATCACATATATCTAATGTACATATGTATTCATCGATTTCATATAATCACAAATCATAGATATATCCATTGTATATTCTAACACAATTTAAACAGATTCACCGGCATTTTGCCTGCTAGGCTTAAAGCCTGATTCAGTACACCGGCACTTAGCCTGCTAGACATATAGTCTGAAATGTATCACCGGCATTAAGCCTGCTAGACATATAGTCTGAAATGTATCACCGGCATTAAGCCTGCTAGACTTAAAGTCTGAATTACTTCACCGGCATTAAGCCTGCTAGACGTAACGTCTGTATTACATTCAATCACTTTATAATAATTCAAACTAACAATTTCATATCTTCACTACCATTCAAAAACTTTTACGTGAATATACATACAAAATCGAAACTTTCACATACATATATAATTCCATACCAAATTTCGATTCAAGAATTTATACATGTGCATTTATACATGTTCGAATCTACCATATGAATGTATAATTTCATACTCAATTTCAAAACAAAAACTTGTACATATATAAATGCACAATCAATCCTCGCATACTTATATAATGACATAACTAAATTCAATACACAACACATACATGTATATTTGCATGCTTATTCGACTTTATATATATATATATACATACTTATATAATCATTCAAACCATATATATATATACCTATATCTTATACATACCTTTGATTAATCCAATAATTTATACAAGATCATACTTGTATATTCGAACATGTTATATACAATATCTATAGTCCAAAGTTTATTCAACTATTATACTTTAAATTATAGCTCAATCATAAGATAAAATTAGTATGCATGTATAAATATTAACTTAATAACTTTTAGTTGCTAATAGACTTACCTCGGATATCAGCAAACACAATCGACTATTCGATTACCTTCGACTTCCCCCGATCCAAATTCGTTTTCTTCGTTCCTTGATCTAAACATAGTCAAATTTAACCTTTTTATTCATCAAAACATTCATTTGAGTCCAACAATACATAAATGGGAAAATTACCATTTTGCCCCTAACATTTTGCACTTTTGCAATTTAGTCCTTTTTGCACAAAACACAAAATACACAAAATTTGCCCATAACACACAAGGGCCGAATATTCATGGTTCTCATACAAGTCCACACATTGCATTTATTTCACATTTTAGTCCCTCAAAAATTTATTTTCACAATTTAGCCCTAAATACTCAAATTCATCAAAAATACCAATACAAAACATGTTAATCTAAGACATATCTTCCATTATTCATCATCAAACATCCCAAAACACAAATATTCATCAATGGCATAATTCAAAATATTCATCAATTCACAAAATTAAGACATGGGTTTTGAAGTATTCAAAGCAACGATCTCAAAAACGTAAAAATTATCAAAAACTAAAATCAAACTAACCTTGAATTGAAATCCCTAAGATGGCCGAATGCTAAAGCTTGAAGAACAAAGTTTCTTTCTTTTTGTTTCGGTGATACAAACAATGAAGAAAGAAAAAAAACTTATTTCTTTTATGTTTTAATGATATAATAATATAATATTATACTATTACTATTATAACTTTTATATTTAATATATAAAAAGTATATATTAACTATCATTGCCGTCCACTATCTTTTAAAATGGGCTAATTGCCCTTTAAGAACCTCATATTTAAAAGCCACCATCAAATAAGCACTTTACACCTTAATAATCAAACTTCACATTTTATGCAATTTGATACTTTTGTCAGTTAAACACATAAACAACAAAATTAATTCACGAAACTTTCACACATTTAAATTCACACATCATAAACACACAAAATAATATTAAAATATTTTTCAGACTCGGATTTGTGGTCCCGAAACCACTATGTCCAATTAGAGTCAAAATCGGGCTGTTACACAGACAAGCATCATAAATTTTTTAAATATCAACTCGCTAACATAGAAACTTAATGAATACAAAGCAACTCCTAAAAAACAACAATTATAATCAAACCAATAAAAGTATAATCTGATGAAGATATGACCTTCCAAAATCAGAATTACCATTCCAACAAATTCTCCACAAAACAAGGTTTGTCTTAATTCATTCGAATCGAATTCAATCTTCACTAGCCAAGGATTGGTTTCCATAGATGGACTATAGTATCTTTACTAGCACAATAACTAGTCCAAAGATTATGTTTCATTAAATTGCCAACTTAAATATGGCAAGTAACTTCACTATTTCAGTCGCAGTTTGTAGTGGACATTGTCGAGTACCACTTAGCACAGAATCCCACAACTTGTCTCAACACATAGAAAAACAATCAATATAATTTCATTATTAAGTATAATATATTATGAAAAATGCAATAATATATTTAATTTTTACTTTGTATAATTTTTTTATATATTGATTTTTCATTCTTTTCAAAACTTTTTTTCTTTTATATCTTTTAACAAATTTTTAATACTAATTTTTAATTTAAATTTGATAAATTAAATTTTTAGTTTATTTATTTAGTCTAATCACCTTATATTTCACTATCAGTTGTCTCAGTTAAACAGGTTATGTCATCATTTCCATTAACAATTTAATGAAGGGTGATCAAAATCGAACCGATCGAAAATGTTAGTGACAAATTTGAAAACTTCGTAGTTTGGTGACAAAATAGAAACACACTAATAGTTGTGTGACTAATAATGTAGTTTACTGATAACTTTAAAATATAAAGTTATCTTTAGTAGTTTTTAACATATAAATTATGCAAATTTTGGGTAGTTGATAACACTTTTTTGTAGTTTTTACTCATAATTTTGTATGCTAATCAATATTATGAAAATGTGTTATTTTAACTAATTATTATGCTAACTATATAATTTTTCATCTTTTGAGGAAATAATTGGACTCAATGGGAAAAGGGAATAGAAATAGGTTGGGCTTGTACAACTTTGGTCATCCTAATCCAATTTCTTAGACTACAAAATTCATCTCAAGCCCACTAAGAAGGAAAAAGCCCATTAAGGGAGGAAGAGGCCCAAAATCGTCCCTCACATGCCCAAATTGTTCAAGACATGTTCTTTCTTGATACTAGGAACAACCAAATCCCCCTTAAGGAAATCAAGGGAACGGCAACAACATAGAGGTATTCAAGGGCTTTCCTCTCCTCAAATTAAGCAACTGCCCACTCCTTCTCCTCAAGTCAAGGGTCAGCCACCAACATGGAGATTTTCAAGGGGGAATCTTGCTAAAAATAGATAGGTACGTTGTGGGCTTATCTTGTCTAAATAGGGGTCATTTCTACACCTCTAGGGACATATAAGAGACAAAAAATAAATAAACAAACAGAGATTAGAGAATACAAGAAGAGAAGAGGAAACACTTTCTAAAAGTTTGATAGTAGCAAGTAGGCAAAACTTAAAAGCATTTTAAATAAGAGTGATGCCTAGGAGAGGAGGAGAGCCACTGTGAGAAGCAAACAAGAAACAATTGTCACGCCTAAAAATATAAGGGGTTAATTGCATTGGATAAACATAAAAATTAAATAGGCTTATTGGTTAAGTGTTACTCTCCTTTTTTTAAAGCCTTAGGTTCAAACCCCATACCTCACATTTCTTTTCTTTTAATTCCTAGCAACCTAGGATAAAGGCCATACTAAAACAAATAATATTTGGAGTAAAAACTAAATAAGAAGTAGGTTTTAGGCCTAATGGTTAAACATGTTTGTTCCCCCCTTTCTTACCTAAATTCGAGCACATTCCTTCCCTTTTAATTTTGAGATTTTAGCATATATATATATACTATTGAGATTAAAAACTAGACAATAAATGGACAATAGCCCAATAGTTAAGAGTTAGCGTTCCTTCCTTATGTTCCTTGGTTTGAATCATATCCTTCCTTACCATTTTCTTTTGAAAATTTGGCCAAAAATAAGGGAATTTGAAAATTGTTAACCCGTGCTACTAATTTGGGGAAATTTACACGTGCAGACCCTAAGGTTTACAAACCCTAGGATTGGCCCAATTCTTTCATAACTAGAATTCATATTTTGCCCTTCCTCAAAATCTCAATAGAATTAGAATTCCACCATCTTTTTCCTAATTGGATTTTCATATTGCCCTTTTTCATATCTTAAAAGAATTTGCTCTCCATCCTTATATTTATTCTCTTTTTATTTTTTTCCCTTTTCTTTACATTATCTTTTCATCCTAATTGTTGTTAATTATTTTTCATTCCTAAATCAAACCATCCTACATACAATAATTATTTTTCTATCAATTTCGTAATTGCCATAAATAGTGTTCTGATCTTTGATAAGAAACGGAAAGTACATCTCGTTTCGAAATTTAGAACTTGAAATCTCATAATAGTTCTACCTAACTTTAATATTAAATTCGACCAAACGATCCATTTGAAATCTTGATAAATCTTTTACTAATCTTGAAATTAACCATTAATTATTGTGTAAATGTCATTTGAAGGACCTAATTTAGGTGCGTCAAACCAAAATCGAGCGTAAGGAACATCAATTGGACTCCCAACGAAAGGTGTGTATTCTTTTACAAGTGAATCGAGGCAAATAGTACTTAGGATTAGGGGCACACAGTCTGCCACGCAGGCGTGTAAACTACATGAGTAGACCACACAGCCTTCCACACGACCATGCACCCTAGAAACCCTAGTGTAGTTCATGAACCATATGGCCTAGACCTTTCTAAACAGCCTACCACATGGCCATAGCCCATTACACGGCCTGGCCACACAACCATGTAACCCCTCCACATGGCTTATAGCTTCCTACATAGGCGTGTGTCCCTTATTTTACAATTTTACCCAAGATTTTATGATTTTTTTAGTTTAGTTCCTAATGGTTCTCAAACTATTTTAGTGTCTTATTTTATTTAATTAAGCCCCGATTAATATGAATAATGTTGGAATTCGATTGACTGAATTATTATTACTTATGCTTGATATGAGAATATTATTGGTTTACTACCACTGTGATTCTGATGAACTAATAATATTTTCCTTACAATTATGTTATTGATTGTATGACATACTTGCCTACTGCAATCGTTAAACCGAATACAAGTTAAGAAAGTTTATCACTACTATTATGATATGTTATAAGCATGATAATTGCTACTGTATATACTTATTATAGGCATGTTAATACTACTGTACTAATCTATTATAGCATGTCATGTTGCATTGCATGGGGTGGACGGCATGAACAGAGAAAGTATTAGCAGCTTGTTTGCACCAATTAGCGGTTTATCTACACCATACTAGAAAATTTAATTTGCAAATATGTTGTGCACCCACAACCTACTAGCAATTTATCTACAAAACTTCTTTTATCAAAACTCCGGTGATTCATTCACCCTATTTATTTCAAGTGTTTCATCCACACCAACGAGTGAGTTACGCACACCGCATTAGCAACTTTTATCTACACGAATAGTGGTTTATCCATATTTTACTAGCAATTGATCTGTAACGTTTAGTGGTTCATCCACACCATGGTGTAAAGGTAGAAGACTTCTGGAAAACTCCTACTGTGGAGTGTAATAGAGTTGGGTAGGACATTTTCTATTAAACTGAAACTGCATTGCATTCATCAGCATGTACATACAAAACTGAGAACTTTGTGATGATATTTTGTTGAATTGATCCGAAATAACCATACTTTGAATTGTTTCTCGATGATAATTATTTTACGCCTTATTATTCAATACAATATATCTGTTGTTTGTGCTGGTTTTCTTGCGATTGAACTCACACTGAGCTTCATAGCTCACTCCTCTTTTATTTCCATCTCTACAGATAGCCCATCAGGTTAGGACATGGTCAAGGCTTCCGAAGGGTCTCTACTCGATTTTGTTTATTAAAATATTTTAAAATTATTATTTGGTATTTTTATTATTTAGAGACTGTATTGTTTTATCCTAGATTATGGCATGGGACTTAGGATTTGTTTTCTTTCAGCATGCATGGCATTTAATTTGATTTTAGGAAATCAAAATATGAATAATAATTAATTATGCATGAAATTCAGTTTTTATTAAAAATATAAACTAGTATCACTTTTCCGCTACTAAATTTTATTTAAGATTTTGTCTAACAAATAAATAGGAAATTAACTAAGTTTTGGTAAAAGAAAAGTAGACATCATTACATAGTTAATCTAAATCAGTTCCTTGATAACTCGCGAGCTTTTATGAAAATATACTGGGTCATCTCAGTGACCAATGTAATCTCCCGAATTCGGGTCTAACGTCTAAGCCGGGTTTGGGAGATTACAGCAGTTGCAAAACACCACTCCATTTGGTTTTTTTTATCTATTCTTATTGTGCATTGGCTATGGATAACCCCCCGTCATTTCTTATTTCTTCTCTCTTATTTGTTCTTTTGTTATTGTGTAGATAAACATGAATACAAATTATCTTTATGTTCTTAATTTAATGATTATGGCTTAAGTATATTTTTGCTAGAACAATTACCCATCTTTATGTGATTCTTGATTTATTGTTTAGAACGTTGTGCGCAAATGTTTATTCATTCATTCAAGTGGAATTTATGTTAACATTTATAAATGAATGACTAACATTGGTAAGTAATTGAATTAACTGTTTAATTTGAGAAGAGGTAATAGTTAATGGACAAAAGACTTGCATGATGCATGTCATGTCGATATCAAAAGATGATTGCTGCTTACATAAACTATTTGTTAGGCTTGAGAGGGTGACTTAAGGTTAGTTTGACATATATATATGTAAAATAACTAAAAGACATAAGTAAGAATTCGGGAGAAGCCTATGAATTAAAGAGTTGGTTTAATGAATTTGCATATTGTCACGATTTATCGTAATATTCTATAACATAACTGTTGATCATTTGTTAAAAGGAAGTAATTGTTTTAACATATTCATGTCATTATTGTTAAATCTTGTGTTAAAATTTACTGCTACTATCTTCTTTTGCATTGTGTTTAATTTACTTTATTTTCACACTTAGGATAACTAGTTGCATTTTATTTTATCTTACACCAATATTTTTTATTGCCACACACCAAGTTGTTAATAATTAATTTTGCAAATAATTTATTTTACAGTCCCTGTGAAGACGATAACTCATATACTTACTACTTATTACTTGTCATGATTGTGTACACTTGCACATAGTTCGACAATCCCTCAACATTTACCCTAAATTATATTATTGTGAGAGACCATCTCAGTTGAAAAATAACTAAAAAGTCATTATATGTACAAAGTATATTATATTATTACGAGAGTATTAGTATCTTTTTATATTTTTATATAGAATAAAAAGTTACATGTAGTGGGATTTCAACCTATAAAATATTATAATTTTTTAAAAATTTAACTTTATTATTTCAACCAATTTTTTTAAAAAAAAAGTATTTCTAACATATATATTCACATATATAAGATAAAAACCACTTATCACTTTTGGTTTAGTATAAAATTCACTTACCCCTATGATTTTAAGAATACCCAATTCCCCCATAAGTTTGGAGAAAATCTCATAAGCAATTATTCACTAAACAACAATTAAATAAAAAGACAACTATTCTCTTATTATTTATTTATTTATTTTATTCATTTCATTTTTAATTACAAAATAATAACAATTTCTTTACATATTGAAATAAAGTATATTTTGACTTCTTCATAAAAATTATAATTTACTCTAATTAAAATTTAAGTATTTTAAATTTATATTTAATTTATTTGCATATTAATCTTGAGATTAATTTTTTAAATTATTTTTATGTAAAATTAATTCACTACCATTTTTATAAGATTTTAATGAATATAAAAGTGAAAACATAAATGAAAAAAAGATGAATTCATCTCAAAGTTAATATATAACTTATAAATTAAAATTAAACTTGAAATATTTTACATTTTGTATAAAAATTGTTAAGAGGGAAGACAAATACAAATCCAAACCATAATTCTTGGCTTAATGCTCACATTGGCCCCCAAACTATACATGTTTCTTATTTTGGTACTTAATTTTTTTCGTACGTT
>NC_053441.1:61960030-61999715 GCF_007990345.1 Gossypium hirsutum | reverse complement strand
TCCAAACCATAATTCTTGGCTTAATGCTCACATTGGCCCCAAACTATACATGTTTTCTTATTTTGGTACTTAATTTTTTTTCGTACGTTGGTACTTAAACTATCCTCTGTTATCTTAATTGGCCCACGACGTTAAAGAAGAAGACTGGCATGTAGCACTATTAGAATGAACCACCTCGGTCTTATTTTAAAATTTAATATTATCTATATTATATTATCTAGATAATAATTCAAAAATTAAAAAATATTTTGTATTAAAAGTAAAACTCTAAAATCTATAAATATATATATTTTAAAAGGAAGAATAATATATAAAAATGAAAATTTTATAAAAATTAAAAAAATTAAATTTGAAAATTTTGAAAAAAGAACTTTTCAAAAATATACATTCTAGAAAATTATTCATAAATTTTAATTTTTTTAATAATTCTAAAATTCAAAACAATGAATTAAAAATTTTAAAAATAGAAAAAATTTAACTAAAGAAATATAAAGTCTAGGAATTGAAAATTTGAAAAAGATTAACTTAAAAATTGATTTTTTTAAAAAAATATATAAATATAAATTTTAAAATTTGCAAGAAATTATATGTTTTTAAAATAATTATAAAAAATTGAAATATTTAAATTTAAAGGAAATGCTAGTCAATGGTCTATTAAGACGATCAACTGATGATTAATGGCGGGCCAAATCAAAGGTATTTTTAAAAGTATTTAATTTTTTTCATTTAAATGTAAATTTATTTTTTTAATTTTAATACATATTGTCATATAACACACTCTAATTGGTTGGATGCGTCATGTGGCACTTTAATTGGCGCCATATGTCAATCAGTTTTTTTAACGTCATTACAAAAATAAGATTAAATTAAGTAACAAAATGATAATTTGAATACCAAAGTGAGATGAAAAAATATTTAAGTACCAAAGTATAATTTGGAGGTCAAAGTGAGCAGTCTTAACTTAATTCGCGCCTTAAGAATTTTAAAATACCAAATTTGAGTCTCAATATGTATAAATAATGTGTGCATTCTTAGTCCATGTTTATCCTATTTTACATCCATGCATGTGTAGATTTATTCTATTGTAGTTCTAAATATACTTTTATTATGAGTCTTGTGATTTATAATAATTATTTATGATTATAGTTATTCATAAATATTCTTTACATTTGCAATTGTGATTATACTCACAACTTTCCAAAAAACAAAAACTTAGATATATTAATAAAAATATATATTAATTTTACCATATGAGTTTATTATAATATAATACAATTTACAATTTAATTTAATAATAATGAAAATATTTTTCTAAAAATTAGATTTTTAATATTTTTAATTGGAAATTATTAAATATAAAAATTGAAGATAACAAAAATAAATAAAATAATAATTATTTAAAATAAAATTATTTTTATTTAAAATTCATTTAAAAAATAAACTTAAGAACAAATACGAATCTAGGGGGCTAGCAGGGGCCTGACCCCTTAAAATGGAAAAATGTTATTTAGGCCCTTTAAAAAATTTTAAAATTTTAAATTAGTAAAGGTAAAATTGTACTTCCTCTAAAATTATAAAAATTTGATTTAATCCTTTAAAAATTATAAAGATATATACTATTAAAAATTAAAATTTCATTTTAGCCCCTAAAAAAACTTTCTGTCTTCTCCCCTTCTTAAGAATTAAGTATATTTTTCACCAAACATCTAGAAGGTAAGTAAGAGATAAATGAATTCTACACATACAAACATATAAAAACATATACGATTTTGAGAATTTGACTGATTAATATTTTTGGTACTATGAATATTAGCTTCAATGGTATCCAAATTTGTCATTCGCAATAATATATATAAATTATTGTTCTATCGATTGAGTCTTAATTCGATTGATATGGGTATTGTTGTTAATTTAAGAGGACGTAAATTTAAGTGCGCTAAAGTGCATTATCCTTCTATTTATGAGTTAGAGAGAGATTATAAGTAATTCTATGCATTGTGTTAAAACTAATTTGGTAAAATAGACCCTAAATATATATTTTTTTAAATAATAGTTACAAATTTATATTCCTAAATCAAAAGATTATATAAAGTAAGGAAATACATATTAAAAGAAAACCAAAAATTATATAAAAATAGAAGACTGAAATATATATATTATTTTAAATTGAACATAAAGTTAAAGGGCATCTAAAATATCAAAATCTAAAACTAAAATAGAAAGGGAAAAAGAAATTCAATTCCAATATGATATTTCCCCTTGTCTTTATCACCCCCATGAAATGTCAAACCATGTTCCGCTTACTTCTTCTCCATACCATTTTCATCTTAATTTAATTATAATATTATTTAAAAAATATTTTTATAAATATTATTTTAAGAATATTTTTACTTTTTAATATAAAATTTAGGAAAAAAAAATTTTATCATAATGGTTGAATTCTCAGTTTTTTTTCATATTAATTTTTGGTTTTGAATTTTTAGATGAGTTTTAAATATTATTTAACGTAAAAAAATTCATAAATATTTTTAAAAAAATAAATTTTCAAAAAATTTTAAATTATTTTTACTAATTTAAATATATAATATATATTTTATATAAATAAACAATCAAAATTAATTATATATTTAAAAAAATAGAATTTAGATCTTTTCAGATAACCATGGTTCTCAAACTTACATTAAACTTTATATATATATATATGAGAGATGCAGCAACTCGATTTCCATCCTGCAACCATAAAAACCCAACAAACAAACCTTCCCCAAACACCCAAAAAGAAAAACCTCAAAATCAAATCCATATCAAACAAGTAGCATTCACAGTCATCATATCAAACTTTTTAAGGCAGAATCAAGGTGTTTCAGCCATGGCAGATGAATTCAATCCAGGACCAAACTGGTGGGATAGAACAGCTGCACCTTCTTCTTCTTCTTCTTCCTCATCTTCTGTTCTAAACAATAGCTTAGGAACCTTTGGTGGTTGGAACCCAGAAATGGCTGATATCAAAGCAAGATCTCCCATGGATTCCATCTCATCATCATCATCATCTTCAGTTTCAGCTTCTGATTTACATATGATGGGACTTGGACTTTCTTCTCAAGCCATGGATTGGAACCAAGCTTTTATGTAAGTACTCAAATACACTCATGTTTATTATTCTTTAATTTTTGGTTATTTTTGGTTATTCTATTAATTAATTTACTATGTTCTGTTACTATTATACTGATTTGTTATTTTCATATACTATACTCGTTAAAAATCCAGTTAATAAATTAACAAGTTCTGTTTGTGTCAAAATTAAAATTTCAAATTACGAAAAGCATAGAATGCATAGTACAAAATTAGTAATTGAATTTTAAAAAACGGATTTAACTATTACAGTTTCAGAGTCTAGACTAAAATTTCAAAATTCGAAACAGTATACGAATTAAAATAGATTGTTTCAAAAAATATAGACTAAAATTTTAAACAAAAAGTATAGGGACTAATGATAGAATTTAACCTTATTTTTGTGTGTGTTTTCACAGGCGTGGGGATCATAAAAGTGAGACTAGTTTCAAATCCATGCTTGAAGAACATAATTTAAATGCTTCAAATCCAAATTATCACCAAGAAATGATGGGGTTTAAGCATCAATCATCATCACAATTTAGTCCTTGTTCAAGTGATAGCACTATTATCAACAACATGGATTCAACATCTTTATATGGAAGTCCTTCAACCATTTTACAAGGATTATTAGGGACTGAAAATCAAACCTACGAGAATCGTTCAATCAATTACCAATATGGGATGAACAACAACGACCCATTGTTGCCAAATTCATGGTCTAAAGTCCCTCAATTCTTGAAAAATTCACCACAAAAAAATGGTCAATTACATTTCTCAAACAATGCTCCTTTTTGGAATCCATCAGCAGCTGCAACATCTCCCATGGTTGATCATAGGCCACCTGGGTTTTTCCCATCATTTCCAACACCAAATTTTGATGAAAAACCAAAGGTAAATAAATTATTTTTTTAGGGTTTGAAGAATCTTTTTATTTTCTAAATTAGGGTTTGGAATATTTTGGATAAACGTATAGTAGGGTACTAGAAGTCAGATTGCATTTTGCCCCCTCTACTCAAGAAATAGGTAAATTAGTCATTATACGTTAGATCAAAGAATAATTTGATCATTTCTATTAAAAACTAGTGTGACTGATAACATAACTAGACAATGACATGTGATGTGTCATGTATACCTCATGCTAACATATATGGACCAGTTTTTAACAGTAAAAACGATGAAAATTTTAATAAAATGACTAGTTTGCTCTTTGGTCTAACACGCATGGACTGATTTACACATTTTTTGCGTAGAGGGGTCAAAATGCAATCCAACTCTTAGTACAACGACCTCCATGATACTTTTACCAATATTTTGTATATTAAAATTCTTTATTTTATCTTTAAATGTCAGCAGAATAATATATCTGAAGTAAAGAAAAATGGAAACGAAACATCATCTAAAAGGCCTCGAAATGAAATCCCATCTTTGCCAGCTTTTAAGGTACAATGCAATCACTTTTATTCAACTTTCTCTTTTTTAGTTTCTTGGAAAATTGGGATTTTCCCTTTTTATTTTCTTCGGTAATTTTTTTTTGTTTGTTTGTTTGGGTTCCTTGAAAATATAGGTGAGAAAAGAGAAGATGGGAGATAGAATCAGTGCACTCCAACAATTGGTTTCACCTTTTGGAAAAGTGAGTTTTCTTTATCATCTTAATTTATTGGTTAAATTCTTATGTTAGTCTCTGTATTATATAAAAATTGTTAATTTAGTCTTTGTATTGTTTATACTTTTCGAATTTTAAAATTTCAATTTTGACGCAAATGTCAGTCATTAATCCATTAATTGAAATTTTAGTGAGTAAAACGCAGGAATAAAAAGTTGATATGGCGTTACATATATGATAATATGATTGCTACATCATATTTTGAAAAAAAAACCTAAATGAATTTAACAGTTATCGTTTGGTAACGATTAAAATTTTAAAATATGAGAAGTACGAAGACTAAAAATAACCAAATTAAAATATAGGAACTGATTGTTTTTCTCTTATATGGTTTCATAAAAAAATTCATATTTTGATTCAAATTTCATGAAAGTTTGTACTTGTTTTTTATTTATTTTATTTTTCATTATTTGTAGACTGATACAGCATCGGTGTTGTCTGAAGTCTTTGAATACATTAAATTTCTCCATGAACAAATCAATGTAAGTTCCTTTTAACACATACTCTTGGAATTAAGCAAGAAAAATCGAAAATTGATTTAAATTATAGTTTTTATTCTATTCAGATTTGGTTATCTAAATATATTTGGTTTTTTTTGTTATTCACAAATTAAGAAATCACAATTATTCGATTTGAACAAAATCAAATTTTATTTTTTATTTAAAGTATAATTAATTTTCAAAATTTTCTCTTCTTTATTGTATTTTTTCAGGTTTTAAGTACCCCGTACAAGAAAACTGGAGCTACCACTCAACAACAACAACAGGTAATAATAATTCATAACAATCATTTTTCGACTCGCGTTAATGTTGTTATTCATCGTAATTGATTGTGATAGATGTGATATGATAAAAAATATATCCGTGATTGCAATTATAATTCTTGGTATGTAATTGATTAGGTATGTTTTTATTTTTCAATATTTCTGTAGACTTGTGAGAAGTCCAAGGACTTTGAAGGATTTAAGCATGATCTAAGAAGTCGTGGACTATGCCTTGTACCGGTCTCGAGCACGTTCCCGATGACACATGAGTCGACAGTTGATTTTTGGACACCAACATTTGGAGGAACATTTAGGTAGAAAGGAAGAGAAATGGTGGGAAAGGGGGGCATAGATATGGAAATGGAAGAGATATTGTTTATAAATATTTATTAGGAAGGAATCCTCGACAAGTTGTTCGAGGGTGATTAGGATACCTGAAGCCTAAAATCTAATCTGATTTGATTTGATTATAAAAAGTTAACAACCCAAATCCTAATCCTAATTGATCAAAACCTAAAATTAATTTAAGCTTAAAACAATTCGAACCCAAAATGATTAGAATTAGTGACTCGAAGAGATACAATTAAAGTGATCAAAACCTGAAATGATCTAAACCTATATTGACCCGATTAGATAAAACCCAAGCCTTAAATCTAAATGACCCAAATTTAAAAATTATCCAAACCCTAAATTGATTCAAATTGAAATAACCAAATAATTTAAAATCTGAATGGACCTAATTCAAATTAATCATACTCAAAATTAATCCAACCCGCCCTTGAACCGGTTGAATTGAAAGGAAAAGGAAAAAACCCAGATTTCAATGTTGAATTCATGATGGAAAATGAAGGAAAAAACTGTGAAGATCATCATAGAATTGAGAGAAAGGGAAGGAAACGAAAAGGAAAAGAAGAATAAGGCTAAGAAGAGGTAAAATTATGCAAAGATTTACGCACTGTAGGAGACCATTGGGAAACATAGTAATTTGTTTGTAATAATTTAAGAATAATTATTATGAGCATAGTTATATTGGATTAGGAATAATGTGAATTAAAGAAACAGTACTTGCTGAGTTTAGGAAAAGAAATTCAAGATTAATTTATAAAAAAAAAATTGTGTTACCTAGTTCTGTCCATGGGTAGGGCCAATCAACTTGGCTCAAAAGCTTGCCTGAAAAGTGAAAGAGTTTGGGTAAAAATATAAGCTCGAAAATGAGTTTCGGCAAAAAAAATAAGGCCCGTTTAAAAAAGAGTCAAGCCTCGGGTAAAGATTTTTTTCTCGAACTCGACCCTGCCTGAATTAGCAAAAAAACAAAAAAAGCTACTATTTTCTTGTTGTTTTCTTGTTTTGTTGCATTTTCTTGTTGTTTTTTTCACTGTTTTGCTACCACTTTACTATCATGTTACTACTATTTTATTGTTATTGTTAGGATATTGTATAACTCTTGTTTTATTATTAATTTTATTATTATTTTAAAGACATTTGCTTGCTAAGTTACATCTATCTTAGTGTTATTTTAGTATAAATATATTTTCAATTTGTGGAGAAAATTTATTTTAACTTTAGTATTTTTGATGTATTATATTTTTAAAAAAAATATAAAAATTAATAATAATTCGGGCGGGTTAGGCCAGGCTCGAATTTTAACATTTTTATTCGGGTTGAACTTGGGTAAACTTTTAGGCATATTTTCCGGGCCTATGCTTGTGCTTAACAAACAGGCCTAAATTTTTTACAAAACCAAATTCGAACCTAACTCGACCTGGCCATGGAAGGCTCTAGTGTTAGCTTAGGGCTTTAATTTAAGAGAAAAGAATAATGAAAAGAATAATTGAATTGAGAAAAAAGTGAGGGTGGGGTTATGGCATTTGATTTTGGAAATCTAGCTTTTAATTCTGTTATTATTACTATTATTATTTTTGGAATATGCAAGTTAGTGGAAGTCACAAGGTGACCCACACCAACTCCTCCTTTTAGGCCTTTTCTTTTTTAATTTTATAACATTATTACTATTATATGATAATACATATAGAGTTGGAGGAATCAATCATGCTTTTGTGCTTTTCCAATTCAGTGGACACATTGAGGAGCTTCTATTGGAAGGTAAAGATGAAGAGAAAATTATCTATTAAATATCTCAAAATAACAAATAAATAAGAACAAAATGAAAAAAATAAAAATAAAATAAAAGTGCCACATGTCATATTTTGAGTCACTCTAATTTCTATAGCTTGAGTATAAAGTTTGGGTTACCTCATGTTTAACAAAATTAATTAATTAATTGAAAATTTCCAAGAAACCCCACTATTTAATCTAGAAAGAAAAGAAAAGCTTGACATATAGAGTAATCATGGAGAGCTTTATGAGATTCTATGGTCTAATAAATCTCCTTTTCTTTCTTTTACTTCAAAGCAAAGAATAAAATACATAAATAAATAAAATAAAATAAAAGAATCTTTAATTTCACAGAGTAGTTGAATTGGTATATATTTATTTATTTAGGCTTCCTTTGAATGACCGGTGCGATTGTTTTTCGTGAAGTTATTATAGCAGTGAAATCAACAGTGAGATGTGTGTTTGAATTCAAGTGCAGTTCTGGCGATAAGGTGAAAATAGAAAATAACTATTAAGGACATTACATAATTAAAATTTGGGTAAACTACAAAAATAGTCACTTTTGTTTCCCTTAGGTTACATTTAGTCACTTATGTTTGAAACGTTATGTTTTAGTCACTGTGCCGTTAATTTCCGTTAATGGTGTAACGGTAAGCAAACACGGCACGCTAAATCATCATTTCAAACAAAAAATTTACACGGCACGCTAAATCATCATTTCAAACAAAAAATTTAGGTTAAATTATACAATTGGTCCCCATACTTTTTTTTGTTTTGAGCAATTTTTTTCTTTTATGTTCTTTTAGTTTTTTTTCTTTATTTTCCATTCTCTTCTCCTTCTCCCTCTATTTTCCCCCCTTCTCCATCTCTTTTAACGTAAAAGAAAAAAAATTAATTTGCTCAAAAAAAAACATAGGGACCAATTGTATAATTTAACCTAAAATTTTTGTTTGAAATGATGATTTAACGTGTCATATCAGCTTACCGTTATACCGTTAATGGAAATTAACGCTCAGTGACTAAAATGTTACAACACGATAATATAAATGACTAAAACGTAACATTTCAAACATAAGTGACTAAAATGTATCTTGAGGGAAACAAAAGTGACTATTTTGATAGTTTACCTTTAAAATTTTGAGTTATTTGTTATTTATAATTTTTTTAAATTGTTAAAATATAATTTTATGAATAAAATTCTATAAAAATTAAAATTTTATAAATAAAATAATATATATAATATTTTTGTCATTATTTTATTGATGTAATTATTTATTGTTTATTTCAATTTTTATAATTTTAAATATTTTATTAACTTTTTTAGTTTCAGAATACGATTACACGTAAGGAAAGTTTTAGTACCCTAATGATACCCATTTTTAAAAATGATGTCATTTAATCATATATTATCCTTCATCTTAAAACAACAAATTTAAATTTAATATCTAAAATTAATCCACACATGATAAAACTATATTATAAAATTAAGATTATAAGAATAAAATAAATAAACTACAATTATGAGAACGGTAAAACTATTAATAATTTGACTAAATTTATTTTAAACTTAAAAATTTGAAAACAATCATTCTTACTAAATGGGATATTTGCAACATTTACTACTTTACTATTTTCTAACTTAACTTCTCCTTACATTTTTATATTAAGAAGAAGAATCATCTACATTATATTCAAGGTATTTTATAATCTTAACTTTTACATTCTTGTACAAAAGGGATATTTGCAACATAAGTCTTTTCGGGTTTATATTTTTAAAGTATTTCTCTTTTTAATATTACATTATTAGTCCTTATATATTCTATTGGTAAATTCATTAAAACTTAAGAATTACTTCATTTTTTATAAGTGTGCTTTAATTATTACTTCCTATGCTATAAAACAATACATTATATAAATTATTAATAACGGTTTTTGTTATTTGAAACATTGGGAATATCTTTTTTTTTACCTTTTTAAATAGAAAGATAATATGTTTCAGTGTATTCGAACCCACATCCTCCTACACTGGCAATAATGTCAATACTAATCGAATTAAGACTCAATTAACGTATATAAAATATTGGGTGAGTATTTGAATCAAATATTTCTATTTTCTTCACTTTAATTACCTTTATAAATTATAATAAACCATTTAGCATCAAAATAATTTTGGTAGCAGCTTGAATTTTTCCTTTATATGTGTGACAGATTTTATAATTAGTTCAATTTAAAAATATTTTCACTATTCTACCCAAAAAAATATATTATTTCCAATTTTGTAATTAGTTTTTTTATAATTATTTTTGTTTACTAACTTTTAATTATTTTTATTTTTTGGTTCATTGATTTTTTTTGCTTTTATTTTGCTATTTGCTTTTATTTATGATAACATGTTAAATTGCATGACTTTTTGTGTTTAATTCGGTTAATTTTTGAATTGATCTCTGCTGAATTAGTGCTTTTATATTTTAATCTTGTCAGGGATGCAATTGGGATGCTATGAGTAAAAAACGAGCAGAAAAGGACCAAATTAAAACACTATCAATAAAGTGAGGCCGAATAAAAAATGTGGAAAAAGCTAATGACTCATCAGATTCTTTTGACTTTGTAAAAGCCAAAATTAGAAAAAAAAAATCTAATTTTATTTTTTATTTAATTTTAATTATACGTTGAAGTGGTTAAAGCCAAATTTAGTAAATATCATGTATAAAAATAGGGCTTTAAAGTCCCTTGGAAAGACACATTATATTTTACATTTTAATTTTCATTTGGGATTAAAGAGAAATTATTTTTCTTCTTCCAATTTGGGCGTGATTAACATTCTGTTACTTTCATTTCCATTTCTTTATCCTTTACCAAAATTTGTCTAATTGTCTTTCAAACCCTTTCCCTTCCTAATTTCCTCCATTATCATCAAATCACCTTTCAAAATCTATGAAGCATGATTAAATCCATGTTTCACAAAATTCCATCTTAGCTTTAGGCTGGTGTTCTTTCAAGTCAGGAATCGTGAGATACGTATCCATACTAAAAATCTTTCCAATCGGAATTCACATTTTTCCTAAGCATCGGGATTGACAACTCATCCCTTAAAGTTAACTCGATTTCAAGTCAAAAAGTGCACGTTAGGTTGGAATCGTGTTTGCAGACAGTTGGAGAAACAAGACGGTCGTGCAATATTCGGATCTCCGAGAACAAATCAAGGAAGAAGTGATCGGGTTTAAACGACCCACGCGGTTGAGGCCATTAATCCGAGATAGGTTCTTTAGAGCACAAGGCTGCCGGAATCTTGAATCGGGAACACGTGTATCTCAGTTAGATAATCGGTAAGGGTTGGTTTGCAGGTCGTACCTGGACCAGCTACGAGAGGAAGAATTGGTGGTTAAGACGTTCTTAACTGCTATAACCAGCTTATTGTTTAGAGGAGAAAATTAATTTTTAAGGATCGATTCAAAAATCCAAAATCCATCGAGTCTAGGGCTAAGGCTTATTATCTTTGATTACAAAATCCGAATTTAATTAATTATTTATTTAAGTTGTTTCAGTTATTTAGTTTCTAAACATTTCAAAACTCCCCTAATTTATTTGTTTATTTTTAGTTGGTTCGTTTGGAGTCGTGGGCACAACTATAGCCACGATTATCGACACGACAGAAATTCTGATCACAAGTTAAACGTGAAAGTTGATTATAACACCAATCCCTGTGGACTCGACCCTACTACCACTCTTTACTACTATTTAGAGTTATTTTGTAAGAATTATTTTTGGTGGTTTCGACGCCCATCAATTTATATTTAAAAAAATTGTTCGAAGTTGCATTCCATAATAAAAACTCATCAAATGGTCTTCAACTACTGATAAAATATTATTTGTTTAGTGTAAATTTAAGAAGTTATATTCAAGTAAAATTATATTTGAGAGCATTCAATCAAATTCCAATATAGTAATGAAACAAGCAAAAGATACTCTTTAATACTCTATCTCCGCATTTCAAAAAGATTCAATTAGCCCACTCATAAGGAGGTATAGTCTTCCTCCTCAAGTTCCCTTCTAATGAAAATGTTTGGATGGGTGCAATATTTTTCTCAAGCAAGGATCATGTCCTCCTCATATTCATCATCTCGGGATCGATTATAACAAAACTCATTGAAGGAAAAATTAACTCATGTTGCATTTGGAGTAAAAATAAGTATATCAGTTGATTGGGTTTTAACTCGATTGACATAAATTTTGAGTTAGAGTGCGCTGAAACGCATTACCCTCTTATTTATAAGTGGGTAGTACTTCAACAACTAGCAACCATATGCTTCCACTTTGGTTGGTGTTATGTTTCTTTTAATGTATGTTAATGTTGTAAATTATATTCCTAAATTTTTTTATGTTTCATTTTTATTCAAATTTTTTATTATTGTAAATTACTTTGTAAACTATTTGAAAAAGGAAAATATGCTCACTAAATCCTTCTGTGTTTTTAAATTTATTATTAAGGACTTTTAATTGATCAACTAATGTAACCCAATTGGTAATACATTTATGATTAATACTGTACAAACCCAATAATGCCCGGGCCCAACTAAACCTAGAATGGCCCAACACTTGACCCAAACTAAACCTAGCCCAGTCCAGAAACCGTAGCAGCTTCGGCCCCAGCGCCGCAGCAGTCTGGCGTTGCAACTGCTCCCGCGTGCCGCGCCTATTGATCTCGCACATCGCGCCCCTCGCCGCCGCGAATCCCGCAGCACGACCCACGTTTTCCCCACGCTCGTACCTGCAACAGCAAATAGCAAACAAAGAAAAGAAAGCAGCAAAATCGGGCAACAAAATAGGAACAAACAACAGATTTATTTTGATTTTTTTTCTATTTTTCTTTCTTTTCTATTTCGGCTATAAAAAGCCGATTTCAAGCAACGTATAGGGGGGAAGATTCTGTAACTGCCATTGAAATAATACGAAAAACAGTGATTGAAAGTAAGGAGCAAGTTTCCTTTCATTTTTTCCCCATTCTTTTGTTTTAGTTTTTATTATTATTCAAAAAAAGCATAAAAAGGAGAAAGAGTAACGTACCTTGCTCTCAGATCTGCTAAAAAAGGGGTTAAAAACCCGGTCCGGCAAGCCTCCGGCCACTGGTTGCGGCGAAATCGTGGCGAATGGATGGCGGCGGCTTAGGGTATGAAACCCTAGCAGACAAGGGAGTGGATTTGAGTTTTTGTTTTTTTTTGGTTAACTTTAAATGATATTTTTGCAGAAAAGAGGGTTTAAATAGAGACACCGAAACGGTGTCGTTTTTACTAAAGCAGACCCGCGCGGTGACCCGACCCGAAGGGAAGGATCCGCGCGTTCTTGCTTTTGATGGTACAATTGCGCATTTAGTCCCCATTTTTTGCGTTGCGTTTCGATTAAATCCTTTTGTCTCTTTTTAAATTGAGCCGCATATTTTTATTTTGTTTTTCAATTTAGCCCATTGCTACGCACCGTTTAGAGGGAAATGGATTATTTCCATTTTAGGCCCCTCATATAATGCGTGCATCGCAATTCGGTCCCCCGTTTCGTTTTAATTACATTTCTTCTTTGCAATTCAATTGTGTTTTTGTTTTAGAAAATGAAAATTGATGCTTACTGTCATTATTCTCATTATTTTTTATTACTATTTGTATTATTTTATTATTTTTATATTTATATGCATGCGACGTCTTTATATAATATGTATATATTTTCTTATATTACTTATACATGTATCATACACAGGTTTTATTTTATTTTCTAACTTTTATATACATATATAAATATTTTCATATTTTAGTTTTTTAGTTTTTTTTTCCTTTTTTAAATATGAATACATATTATATATATATATATTATTCTTCATAAATTTTTTTTCGCACATACATATTCTAAAATATACATTCATTTCCTATAGTATATACATTTTTTTAAATATTTTTTACTATTCTATTCCATTTTTTTATATATATACATACTGTACATAGATATAAGTATTTTAATATACGTATACATATTTGCATGTTTTACCAATTCATATATACTTATACATTTTTTGTTTTTTTGTAAATATATACACATATACATATCTTTATACTTTTATTTTATTTTTACGATTTTCATACTCATACATACATGCATTTTTTTCCATCTTTTTATATGTATCATTGTATATGTGCATTAAATATATGCGTACACATGTTTACAAATTTATTAGTACATTGTATTTGTATATATATATATTTGTAAATATTTATTCGTATATGCTGTAAATTAAAGTATCTATATCATATTGTACATTAACTTTTTAACATATCCTTTTAAAAATATATTTTGGTTTTAACCATTCATCAAATTCATTTTCTTGATTTAAAGGTTTTTTTTTTAATAAAAGCATTATTTGAAGTTTGGGATTTTCAAGGGAAATTGAGCCCTAACGTATTGGGTTCTGATTTTCTTTGTCAATCTTAAATGATCGAGAATATTCTTTATTCAAAATGCATGAGCATAAAAATCATTTTTGGGAACTTAACTTGTCGTGCCCTAACGTATTGGGTGTGGTCTGTTACTTTCTCGAAATGAAGATTTTCGCATAAAATAAAAGTGGATATTCAAAATTCGGGGATTATGAGGAATTGTACCCTAACGTATTGGGACTCGATTTCTTTACATGACTTGAACAATTGGTTATCCTTTTGCAAATTTCATCATTCAAGCTTATTTTAAAATCTTTTTAACTTTCGACACTAAGACATCAAATAGTCATTTGGTACCGATTTTGGGCGTTACGAGGGTGCTAACCCTTCCTCGTACGTAACTGATTCCCAAACTCGTTTTCTCAAAGTTCGTAGAACAAAATAATTTTTAAGGTGAGCCGATCACACCTTAATAAAGAATCGGTGGCGACTCCAGTTTTATTTTTAAAGTCGACAACTAAATTTTTGTTTTCAAAAAAACGGTTTCGACAATTACCAGCTATATCATAATCATAAACCTTTTTTATTTACAATTTTGAAATAGAAATAAGAACGATTTCAAACTATTAATTAATCGAATAATATGAGAAATACATTGAATATTTGGAGAAAAACATAAAAGAAAAAAGGAATTAAAATAAAATAAAAAAGGAAATGAAATCATAGCAAAAAGATGTGGTATTGGGTTATTTGTCCTATATGCGCAAATCAAAATCAGGTGGATCTTTACTCAGAGTAGAGCATAAACCTAAAAAAATTGAATGAAAAATTGAAGAAACTCAGTCAGGAACAAAAAAAATGACATTGTTTTTTGATACAATGCCTAGCCTAAACTCATAGCTCCTTCCCAACCCTTAAATAAGAGGATAATGTGCTTTAACGCATTCGAACCCACAGTCTCTTGCACTGACAACAATAACGATGCCAACTAAGCCAAAACTCAATCGGCCCAATAATTAATTTCTAATTGATGATAAATTGATTATAAATTAAGGTTAATGTGAAAAAGTTATATATTAAAGTTATAATCCTTAAAATTACACATACGTAATTTTTTAAACATGGATGTAATCGGTTAATTGTTCGCATCTCGAATAAACACCATGTTTATACCACCCATATAATGCTTGACATGTATATGGTACTTAAACTAAGTACCATGATAAATTATTTAAATCAATTTATAGTATAAATAAAAAATTAAGTAATAAAAAATATTTTTATATGTTATAATTATCATGATAAGTTATTTAAATAACGAATGCAAACAATTTTCTTCAATTTGAGTTTTGATAATAAATACGAATAAGTTAAGATTTACAAGTTTAACTCATTCGAAAATATAAGAATAGTTTCCGAACTATGTAAGTGTTAATATTTTGGTCACCCAATAATAAATTTTTTTAATTTATTAACCCGTTGTTAAATGATTAACAAAACTCTGATGTGGATTTTTTTTATTTTCCACGTAATTTTAAGATTTTTGTTCTTCTCGTTTCTCACTTCTTTCTCTCCAAAAGTCTTAAGGTTGTCGCACCTTGTGGCCACTGCGTGTTGTTACAGCGGCGATCGAAGCCCACCAATTGATATCCCAAAGTTCCCACTTTTCACACCCACGGTTTAGATTTTCCTGAAAGATGCCCAAAACCTTCGAAACTCAAAGCAAATGTTCATAACCAAAAATCCAGATCGGCCTCATTCTTGGATATGTTGTTCTACTTGCTGGAGGTTACTGTTTCACCGTTTGAATTGGGCAAAAGCTAGTCGAAACCCTTGATTTCTAAATGGCTTAAAGATAAGCCTTGATTTTAACAGTAACTAACAGGAGGATGACTAAAAACAACCAAATTTCAGTAAGTTTAGTAATAAAAAAGAAAATTATAGTTGGGTGACTAAAATAAAACCGTTATCAGAGTTAGGTGATTATTTTTGCAATTAACCCTTTTTTTTCCTCTTAATTAAGTACTCAGGCGGTAAAAATGTATCAATTAACTACTCTTTTTTGTAATTTTAAGAGTTTTTTCTATTCAGCCAAGATTCATTCAAGATCTAGTTTTCTGAATCGAAATCACTTTGTCCGGTAAAGTGTGGGTCATATAAAAGTTGGGCAGTATTATTGCAATTTCCCCATCCCTAGACTTAAATTTCGATAGCAAAAGTTATAATTTGAATTGATTAATTTTACTTTGATCAAATCAATTATTAGTCCTAGTTATAAATTTAATCCATATTCTCCAATTGCATCATTATAACTCCTTGTTCTTATTGAATTTTAAAATTTCAATCTTGACCCAAATAACCGTCTTTAATCCATTAACTGATTTTTTAGCGTAGCATTACATATGATAATATGTTTGTCGCAGTTATAAATTTAAAAAGTACAATGATTAAAAACAACCAGATTAAAGTGCATAGACTAAATTCACAACTTTCACAAAGTATATGAACTAATAGGAGAATTTAACCAAAGAAATACTAAAGGAAAAAAAAAATCCACATTACATTCAAGAACTGTCGTACCAGAGTCCGGACGAGTAATAATACAAAATATATGAGCAAACTTTGGCATTAATCGAAACCAATGTATGGTTAAAAGGTGTAACACACATAAAATCATACATGCAATACATGAAGAATTTATTGTTTTCAAACTTGTACAATATATGTAAAAAATAAAATAAAATGAAAAGACAATTTGTGGTTTTTATAGTAAATCCAGATCAGGCAGCTGCCTTGAGTTTCTTTGTGATGCCAGCTATGTACTTACCTTGGTGGAAAGCTTGTGCCAACTCAAGTTCCGACGGCATTCTTGATCCGTCCCCGGCATATGTTCCAGCACCATATGGACTTCCACCTTTCACTTGCTCCATCTCAAACATGCCAGCACCGAAGGTGTATCCGATGGGAACAAATATCATCCCATGGTGAACGAGTTGAGTGATTGCAGTCAACCTGTGGTTAAAATCCAAAAATAGATTCAGAAACTAGTTAGGCTTTTGTTGTTCCATTTCGATATAAGAAAACTTACGCTGTAGTCTCTTGTCCACCGCCCTGTGATCCGGTGCTATAGAAGATCCCAGCAGGTTTTCCTGCAAGTTGCTGAGTTCTCCATAGACCTCCGGTTGCATCCAGAAAAGCTTTGAATTGTGCGGACATCATTCCGAATCTTGTCGGGAAACCAAAAACAAACCCATCGGCCTCAGCAAGATCGTTCGGTGTAATAACCGGTACATCACTTTTTGGTGGTGCACTCATCTTTCCGAGAATTTCTTCCGATAGAGTCTCAGGGACCTATACCACATAAATGATGTTTAACAGATGATCAAACACAGTCACTTATTTAACTGAATTTGCAACAGCCGAGCTTTACAAAACTCGGTTAAACAAATTAAATGCAACGACTCGAATCAAGGAGGGCCATGCAAAACCTAAAGCATATTTGCAATGATTTCATCTACAAAAACAAGCAAACCAAGAGAACCACAAGTTCTAATAACTAATGGACAGTAACATGTACAAGTAACATGACTGCTGACGAAGATTTCTGACAGGGAATGAGTTCAAGGATTTTTTTTAAAAAACTAACTAAATAAGAAATATCTTGATCGAGATGAAACAGTTGAGACCATGTTTATGTAATGAATTGTAACTAGACATTAGTCAATTAACAAAAGAAAGCAAGTTATTCAAACCAGAGCAGCATATGGAGCACCATTATTACCTGCCATAATTTGGCTTCAACACCTTCAACAGATGTGGCCCCTTTCTGTATCTCCTCTGCAAGTTTTTCTACGTGTCCGTACATGGAATAGTATCTGTAACAGCAATAAGAAGATTTTATCAAAATTTATCCAAATCTGCTGCAATAGGTAGGCAATACAATTGAAATCTCTCCTAGTAACTTTGTCCTCTCAACACCTACTTCATGTTCTAACACAGACAACCAACTTGGTGCAGCTATACTATATATTCCTAATATCGGATAACATCTCACATTACAACTCTCCTATAACAGATAAAGCCAGTACTACGCACCCAGCTTACCTTACACCACTATTCAACTATAAAAAATACAGGGCAGAGGACCGTAGGCTGAATGCTGTCATAAACTACGAGTTGATAGCAAAGCCAAATCAAACCAGAAGATTTAGTGTGTGATAATAGTTGCATAGGGTGGACCTAATCAATAAATTAAAGAACATGCTATGCCTTACATAATAGCTTATCATAACGATTAGATGCCAAATATTGAATGCAAATGATGGCATGAAATTTATCTCAAGTTAATTGCAAAGGAAAAGTACAAATGCCATTGTTTGTAAGTTCCGAAAGAACAGATGAACAAAAAGTAATCATATAACGAAAGCATCCACAGTCCACAAGTATATACAATCTACATTCTACAGTAATATAGTATTTCTATAAGCATATAAAAAAAGCATCCACAGGTCTACAAGTATATAAATCTACATTGCATGATTTTGAGTCAAGTATACATATAGGGAATAGCTGTGACTTGGGAGGTACATTCTTATTCATACAAAACTCAGGAAACTTTTTGGTGAGTAAACAAAACCGTATTATTAATCAACAAATACATGCTCCTTACATGGGCCATATGTTTTAGTTATCAAATCACCTCAGACAGTTGGACACAAATTCCTTGTTAATGCACATACAGGTTCATGTTTAATACAGGTACCATCATGCATTTAAAGATTAAAGAAAAACCAATGACTTGTCGGTGATTAAACAAAAGGACCCGTTCAAAACCGACAACTACCTGACTACCTCCATATTATTGTTCAACAAATAAAAGCTCTTTACAAGAGTTATATGGTTTAGTTATCAAATCATATCAGACAGTTGAACACAAATTCCTTGTTAATGGACATAAAATTTCATTTTTAATACAGGTACTAACACACAATTAATGATTACAAGAAAAACCCAGAAAACAAAAGGATTTTAAAGGCAAAATCTCCAAACCAGAACAAAATATATTGCTTTTGTTAACAACTCAAATCTATATGCAACACAGATTTTCAAGAAAGAAGGAACAAAACTGATTAAAAAAATGCTGAATCCGGTTAATCAATCAAGGTTTCCTGAAGCTGTTCTAATGTATCAAATTGAGCATAATGAGAATCGATTTGAACACTACGCTTTAATCTAAGAATTGACCTTATTGATCATAAAATAGCTACATTGATCACATTCCCAAAACAAATTAGATTGAAAAATACGCTGAAACTACTAGCATCTGTCACTTCAATGGCTATTTCTCAACTAAATATGACTACAAAAATCAACGGCCTGGAAGAACAAAAAAATTAAAAGAACCCCTAAATTGATACTGCATTTCCCGGCATCAAACTGGAAATTAATTTCTAACTCAGAAAATTAACCATCGAATTTTTCCAGCTTATCAAATCCCAACTATACGATAGAAAATTAATTTGTAAAACTAATTGAAAATCCTAGCTTTCTGTTAAATCATATGCTAAAAAAGTATAGAAAAATACAGTTTCAGAGTGAAAAAAAAAACAAAGAAACTTATATAAAAAAATTCAAAGAAAATATTGGAAAAAAAAACGAAAATAATCACGAATCAAACTCTACCAAAGTAGAAATCAGTCAAAGATCAAACCCCAAAAGTTAATCACACCAAATAAAATTCTAAAAATCTTTTTAAGAAAAAATGATAGAACGAAAGAGAATATAATACATACACAATATACACTTTGGTTGCCATGGATGAATTCCTCTGAAAATCTCCACCAAAAATATACTCTCTTTTTAAAAAAAAAAATCTTTTTCTTTCTTTTTTTTTATTTAGTCTAAAAAATTTTGTTGACGAATGAGGCAAAATGGGAGAGCCGAGAAGCTGTATTTATAGTTGCACACGGTTGGTTTGATATATATATATTTATAATATATATATATATATATATATATTAAAATTGATTTCTATTATTTAATTATCAAATTTAAAATAAAATTAGTTTGATTCTAAATGGTAAGTATTTTAGAATCAGATTGGTGGTCGAATCAATTAGACTATTTGCTCATAGTATGGTTGATTTGTTCGGTTTAATTTAATCAATTATTAAAAATAATAAAAATTAAAAAATATTAGAAAAATAGAGAAAATTGGCTCTACTAGTTGAACCAATTTTTTAACTCGATTCGTGGGTCTATTAGTCTAACCTCTTATTCCGAACCAACACCTCGACCTGTTTCAATCTAACCAAATCAATCTATGGGTCTGGGTCTTATGAAAACAATGATTTTAAGTTAGAATTATTATTCTTACTTTGAGTTAAATAAATTTATTTCATTAAATTTATTATTCATAAATTAAATGGAGTTTCGGTTGAAGAAACTTGGGCTAAAATGTAAATCTGCTAGATATTATAGGTGAATATTAAAATTTACCACTATATTTTGTTTTCTGTCATTATATTTTGAAACCATAAATAAATTTTTATATGATTGAATTTTATCACTAAACTTTGAATTTTATTAAATTTTACCATTAACTTTAATTTTTAATTAAATTTTACCGCTCAATATTAATTTTGATGATTTCTTTCAAATATTTTATTTTAATAGTTAACAGTAATTTACTTACAAATATTAAAAATCAGTAAATTAAATTAAAATTTCTATTTAATGAAATAAAATTCGAAAATTAAAAATACATATATTTACTTTTAATATTATATTAATTAATTTATTATTATTAAATATCAAAGTAAAATATAAAAAAATTATTAATTTTTTTCTTCAAGTCATTTTAAATAAAATTTAACCAAATAAAAATAATATAGAATTAAAGTATAATGGTAAATTTTCAATTTTGAATAGATATTTTTATAATTCGAATAATTTAATAACTTTAATATGAATAATTTAAAGGATTAAAAAATAATATTAATTTAATTTAATTTAATGATGACATGTTGTCACGCTCATCATTATTTGTCGTTGATAAAATAAATACAATTTACCTTTTTTTGGTCGTTTACTTTAATTTATTAAAATTTGTTGGTCAATTAAATTTCTTTTATTTTATAAGGTTGGATTTGATTGTTATAGGTGTACCCAATTTTAATTTTCATTAAATGTATGATAGTTGAGTTTTAAAATATTCTTATGACAATGATACATTGATACATAATCGGTAAAAGTATTAAAGAGGTCCCTTCTTATTAGAAGTCAGATTGTATTTTACTTTTTTTACTTTAAAAATCTGCAAATTAATCCCTTTATCTATTAAAAATTGGCGTCATTAACGAAATAACTAAATAGTTGCACCTAGTATGTTACTTATACCTCATGCTAACATACATGGGCTAAACTGAAGATAACCCAATCCGACCTTAAAATTCTAATTGACCCAAATACGAAACAATTTGAATCTGAATGGATTCAAATCCAAAAATAACTAAAACTCGAAATAATCTCCAAAAATTTTAAAATTTAAGTTAGACGCAACCTAAATTAATCTAATCCAAAACCAAAATTGACTTTTCCTAGGTTATAGTGGTTGATTTTAGAAATAAAGTGAATTAAATCCTTAATTAATATCAAATTGACTCATTATGATTAGGATATTTTAAGAGGATTAATGGAAATGAGGGTCCAATTAGAAAAAAAGTGGAAACTGGAAAAGGAAAATGTAAAATTAAGGTGGCTCGCAATAAAAATGGCATTTTGACTTTGCCAAATCAAACAAATGGCTGCCAGACAAAAATGGGTATGACGTCCCTCATGCTACATGCTGATCAAAATTAAATTCCTCTATACATCATATGAATTTTATATAATTTCATTTTAGCCCTCTTCTAAAATTTTTAATTTTTTAATTCTTGAATTTACATTATTTGTCAAATTAGTCCAGAATGAATAGAAAAGTTGACGTCTATTAACTTTACTAATATGACATCTACGTGGCAGCCCATGTGTATGTCACGTTAGTAACTAATTAATTTTTAAAAATTAAAAAATAATTTTTATAATTTTTATACTTTTTTAAATAATTTTTATCATTTTCAAATTTTCAAATTTTAAAAAATTAATTAATTGCTAATGTGGCATCCACGTGTATCCCACGTCAACAAAGTTAACATACGCTAACTTTGCTATCCAATTTGAGGTGATTTGATAAATAACACAAGTTTAAGGACTAAAAGAGGTGAAAAATTAAATAGAGGGCTAAAATGATTTTTTTTGTAAAGTTGGAGGGCCAAATTAGTCATATGATATGATATTCATAAGTTCTGTTCTCTGAATTTTTGTATGTATTATATTTGGTAAAAGTACCATAGAGGCCCCTATACTATTAGTTAGATTTCATTTTGATCTCTTACTCAAAAAATTGAGTAAATTAATCCTTATAAATTAGATTAAAAAGCAAACTACTCCTTAAATTTCATCCATTTTTACTGTTAAAAATTGGTCTGGCTAACAGAATAATTAAACAGTTATATGTAGTGTGTACCTTATTCTAACATACATGGATGATGCACCAGTCTTTAACAATATAATTGAATGAATTTTAAACAGAAAGATCAATTTTGCTTTTTGATGTAACTAATTTGTCTATTTTTTTTAGTAGAAGAAGCAAAATACAATGATTTTTAGTACAACGACCTCTATGATATTTTTATGTAATATTGATATTATTTTTTCATATCATATAGTATTTTATAGAATGATGTAATCTTTTCTTTTAGATAATCAACAAGATCTTTTAACACATTTTTATATTATAAATTGAGGTGAGAGGTTAATCCTAAACTTTGAATTTTAAATTTTATAAATTTGTTTGTTTGTAATTTTATAAAATTTTGAATTTACAAATATTTGTGAATGAGGTCTTGTATTGTCTTTATATATGGGTTTCAATGGTAGGATCCAAAATTTAATTAATTTTATATTAAAATTTAATTTAATTAATTTTTTTATTAATTATTGGTAAAGTGATAAAAACGTCGATTTAGCTTTCAGTTCGTATGAGTCTCGAATTTGATTCTTAGATAATTTCAATCCTTTTTTATTATAAAAAAATCAATTGATTTTGGCATGAGTCTTTCTCTGCGCGTGTATCTAAAAGAACTGATATAAAAATTAATGTGACTTTAGTTGAAATCGTAAATTTGAGATTTTAAAGAGTAAAATGTCTTAGGTTCAAATATAATTTAGTGTGGGTTTTTTTATTTAAATTATTTTCATAGGTTTTATATAAAATATAAAAAAGCACGTTCATTATAATATTTTATTATTTTGTAAAAATAATAGTTTTTAGTCATTCCCTGTTAGAATTAAGTGACACAAATTTTTATTTAAATTAAATACTGTGGCAAAATAAAATAAAAGTAAAATCCTTATAGAATTATACTTCTTTTATTTTATTTTAGAATAAGGTTTTTTAAACCTTATTAAACTCCATCTATTTGATATTATTATTAGAATAAGGAGTTTCACTCCTATTAGAATAAGGTTTACAAGCCTATAAATAGACATAGTCTAATCCTCTTGTAAATAATTTGAATTCGACATAGTGAATTTTCTTCTCCTCTGCCCGTGATTTTTTCTCGAAAGGGTTTCCATGTAAAATCTGTGTGTTCTTTATTTTTCTATTTCTATTTTTCTTTGCGATATATTATCATTACCGACATTATATTTTTCTCAAATTGGTATCAGAGCTTCTAGGTTGTTCATCTCAATCACAGTAATGACGTCTTTGAAGTATGAAATTTCGCTGTTGGATCGCAACACCAGATTTACGTTGTGGCAGATAAAGATGCAAGCAGTTCTTGCACAGATGGACTTAGAGGAAGCCCTACTAGGGGTAGATAAGATGCCTTCAACATTGACGGAAGAAGAGAAGAAGCGCAAGGATCGAAAGGCGTTAACATAGTTACATCTGCATTTGTCTAACGAAATTTTGCAGGATGTGATGAAGGAAAAGACTGCCGCTGGATTATGGAAGAGGTTGGAACATATATGTATGTCGAAAACTCTAACTAGTAAGCTACATATGAAGCAACGTCTTTATGCTCATCGTTTGGAGGAAGGTGCATCTGTGCACGAACATTTAACAGTGTTCAAAGAAATTCTCTCAAACTTGGAGGCCATGGAGGTTCAGTATGATAAGGAAGATCTAGGGTTGATTCTACTTTGTTCGTTGCCCCCGTCTTATTCAACCTTTAGAGATACGATTTTATATAGCCGCGAGTCTCTCACAGTTGATGAGGTTTATGATTCTTTAACCTCGTATGATAAGATGAATCATCTTGTGGTTAAAACTGACTCTCAGGGAGAGGGTCTTATTGTTCGTGGGAGACAAGATCAGAATGCTGATGATGATCGTGGAAGGACACAGGAACGGAATCCTCGCAGTAAATCTAAGGGTAGATCGAAGTCTTCAAACAGAGGTAAAACTTGTAACTTTTGCAAGAAGAAAGGGCACATTAAATCTGAGTGCTATAAGCTACAGAACAAGATTAAAAGAGAGGCTGCGAATCAAAATGGAAAAAAACTAGAAAATTCTGGTAAAGTTGATGTTGTAGAAGATTTTAGTGATGGTGAACTTCTAGTCGCTTCTGTCAACAATTCCAAAGCGAGCGAGGAATGGATCCTTGATTCAGGTTGCACCTTTCACATGAGTCCCAATCGGGATTGGTTTACAACTTACGAAACAGTGTCTGAAGGTATTGTGTTGATGGGAAATAATGCTTCATGTAGAATTGCAAGTGTTGGAACAATTAGAGTTAAGATGTTTGATGGAGTTGTCAGAACACTCAGTGAAGTACGACATGTTCTAGAATTAAAGAGAAATTTAATTTCATTGAGTACTCTTGATTTAAAAAGGTACAAATACATAGCTGAAAGTGGGGTTTTAAAGATTTCCAAAGGTTCCCTCATTGTGATGAAAGGGCAGAGAAAGACTGCCAAGTTATATGTTTTGCAGGGTTCTACTGTTACTGGTGATGTAGCTGTGTCATCCTCTTCCTTGTCAGATAATGATATTACTAAACTTTGGCATATGCGCCTAGGGCATATGAGTGAGAATGGCATGGCAGAATTGAGAAAAAGAGGACTTCTTGATGGGCAAGGAATTTGCAAACTGAAGTTCTGTGAGCACTGCATTTTTGGGAAGCAAAAGAGAGTTCGATTCACCAGAAGAATCCATAACACGAAGGGTCGTTGGAGTATATTCATTATGATCTGTGGGGGCCATCCAGAGTGCCTTTGAGAGGTGGAGCTAATTATATGCTAACTTTTATTGATGATTTTTCCAGAAAAGTGTGGGCGTTCTTCTTGAAGCAGAAAAGCAACGTGTTTTCCGCGTTTAAGTCTTGGAAAACCATGATTGAAAAACAGACAGGAAAGCAAATAAAATACCTCCACACAGATAATGGCTTAGAGTTCTGTTCTGATGAATTTAATAAACTGTGCAAGTCAGAAAGGATCATGAGGCACTTGACAGTTCGTCATACTCCACAGCAAAACGGCGTTGCAGAACGAATGAACAGAACGATCATGGAGAAGGTTCGATGTATGTTGTCAAATGCCAACTTATCAAAGTCATTTTGGGCAGAAACAGCCTCTACTGCATGTTTTTTTATCAACAGATCTCCATCTGTTGCCATTAAGAAAAAGACTCCACAAGAGGTATGGTCTGGTAATCCTGCTGACTATTCTAATATAAAGATCTTTGTTTGTCCTGCGTATGCTCATGTTGATAATGGAAAATTGGAATCGAGATCCATTAAATGTGTTTTTCTTGGTTATAAAGCTGGTGTAAAAGGGTATAAGTTATGGTGTCCTAAAAATAGAAAAGTTGTGATTAGAAGAGATGTTGTTTTTTATGAAACTGCTATGCTACCTAAATTATCTCTTAAAGACTCTTCCAATAAAGAAAATCAAAAGCAGGTGGAGCATCAGATTAATCTAGAATCTACAACAGAGTCGACTACTAAAGCCAGTACGAAAATTCAAAATAGAGTTGCTTTTTCACCACAATATTCTATCGCCAAAAATAGGACTAGAAGAGAAATTAAACCTCCAAAGAAGTATGCCGAGGCTGACCTAGTTGCTTATGCTTTAAATGTGGCTGAAGATATAGATGCAAACCAAGAGCCATTTAATTATTCTGAGGCGGTTAGTTGTGAAGATTCAGAAAAGTGGATATTTGCTATGCAAGAGGAGATGGAATCACTCCACAAAAATAAAACATGAGATCTTGTGAAACTTTCCAAAGGTAAAAAGGTTGTTCGTTGTAAATGGGTGTTTAAAAAGAAAAAGGGGACTCCAAGAGTTGAAGAACCCAGATATAAAGCAAGGCTTGTTGCAAAGGGTTACAGTCAAATTCCAGGAGTGGATTTCACAGATGTGTTCTCTCCAGTTGTGAATCATAGTTCGATTCGAGCTTTGCTTGGTATTGTGGCCATGCATGATTTGGAGCTTGAGCAGTTAGATGTAAAAACTGCATTTTTGCATGAAGAACTTGAGGAGGATATTTACATGCAACAACCAGAGGGTTTTACAGTATCAGAAAAAGAGGACTATGTTTGCTTGCTGAAAAAGTCTCTTTATGGTTTGAAACAGTCACCAAGACAGTGGTATAAGAGGTTTGATTCCTTTATGACTTCTCATAATTTTAAAAGAATTAGCTTTGACAATTGTGTTTACTTTAAGAAAAACAATGATGGTTCTTTTGTGTATCTACTCCTTTATGTTGATGATATGTTGATAGCAGCAAAAGATAAATGAGAGATAAGAAAGGTCAAAGCCCAACTAAGTGAAGAATTTGATATGAAAGACTTGGGACCAGCAAAGAAGATACTTGGTATGGAGATTCTCAGGGACAGAAAAGCAAGTAAATTGTACCTAAGTCAGAAAGGGTACATTGAGAAAGTTCTTTCCAGATTCAATATGCAGAATGCTAAGCTTATTAGTACTCCTTTAGTAGCCCATTTCAGACTATCATCGGCTTTGTCTCCACAATCAGATAATGAGATTGAGTACATGTCACATGTTCCATACTCTAGTGCAGTAGGATCTCTCATGTATGCCATGGTTTGTTCACGTCCAGATTTATCATATGCAGTTAGTGCAGTTAGCAGATACATGGCGAATCTTGGTAAAGAACATTGGAAAGCAGTTCAGTGGGTTTTAAGATACTTACGAGGTACTACCGATGTTTGCTTACAGTTTGGAAGAACTAGAGATGGAATCATTGGGTATGTTGATGCTGATTTTGCTAGAGACCTCGATAGAAGAAGATCTCTCACAGGTTATGTCTTTACAATCAGAGGTTGTGCAATCAGTTGGAAAGCCACTTTGCAAACTACAATCGCTTTGTCTACCACTGAAGCTGAGTACATGGCGATTACTGAGGCTTGTAAAGAAGCTATTTGGTTGAAGGGACTCTTTAGTGAACTCAATGAAGACCTTCAAATCAATACAGTATTTTGTGACAGTCAGAGTGCCATCTTCCTTACAAAAGATCAAATGTTTCATGAGAGAACAAAACACAATGATGTTCGGTATCATTTTGTTCGTGATATTATTGCTCGTGGTGATATTGTTGTGAGCAAAATTAGTACTCATAAAAATCCTGCAGATATGATGACTAAGTCACTTCCTATAACCAAGTTTGAGCACTGCTTAGACTTGGTTGGTATTCATTGTTGAAAATAAACCCTTAAGGGGTTTTGTGGAAGAGGTGGAGAAACTTGTTCGTTGAGAGTTCGCAATGAAAAACTTGTTCATTAAGAATTCGTGTCAAGGTGGAGATTGTTAGAATTAAGTGACACAAATCCTTATTTAAATTAAATACTGTGGTAAAACAAAATAAAATTAAAATCCTTATAGAATTATACTTCTTTTATTTTATTTTAGAATAAGGTTTTTTAAACCTTATTAAACTCCATCTATTTGATATTATTATTAGAATAAGGAGTTTCACTCCTATTAGAATAAGGTTTACAAGCCTATAAATAGGCATAGTCTACTCCTCTTGTAAATAATTCGAATTCGACATAGTGAATTTTCTTCTCCTCTGCCCGTGGTTTTTTCCCGAAAAGGTTTCCACGTAAAATCTGTGTGTTCTTTATTTTTCTATTTCTATTTTTCTTTGCGATATATTGTCATTACCGACATTATATTTTTCTCATTCCCAATTAAGTTACTATTCGATTAATTTGCGACACCGACTCAATCAGATAATTAAATATAATATAGATATACATAGCAAAGTCATGTAACTTAACTCATAATAATATTACTCTATAACCAAATTTTAATATGGTTAAATGTATTAATTATTGGTTAAGTAGGTTTTTTCTATCTTCAATCTCCTCCTCTTGCTGAGATTTGCTCAAGGTTAGTGAGGACTTGTTTTCTCTTCTTGTCCTATTATGTTGGGCTTTGGTCTCAACTTTCCTACTATGAGAAAAACTGGATGTGTAGGGGACTTTAACGTGATTCAATTCCAGTATGAAAAACATGGGGTTGCTTTATCATGGAGTTGCTTAATGACTTTGTGAATTATGTCAATCTTATTCAAATAGATCTTTGTTGGGAAATGACCTGTGTTATGCAATGAACAAGTAAATAAAGTAAAATCTAAAAGATCGAACACATAAATTTTATGTGGAAAAACTCTTCAAAAGAGGATAAAAAACCACATGTAAAAAAAGATTTCACTATAATAAAGGAGAGTACAAAAGATTGAGAGAATTAAAGGAAAACCCGAAGCCCCAAAAGAAAAACCCTTCAAAACAAAGAAAAAAATTCTCTTAATCTCAATATTTATGTTTAGTAAAATCTAGAGTAACTAAGGCATTTATAGGCTAAAATTCATAGCATATATGACTAGAATATGCCTAGGTTAATTAGAGTACAAGTGGGAAACTAAAAACAGAGTTTAACTGGGAAAAAAAAGCTGAAAAACTTGAGGTGCACGTCGTCATGTCATCACGTGGCATTCGCATCGTTGGGACAAAGTCTCACTTCTCGTCGTGATATAGGCTGTTTATCGGGACAAAAAACACTTCCTTGTTCTGACGCCACACACTGTTTAGTTTGAAAATGTGAGACATAACTCCACAAATCTCCACATTGACTCGTATTTGACTTAAGTCCCTTGTCAAGCCCTATTATGGGCCTAATTTGATCTTTGTTGAAAACTCACCAAGTCCAAGCAGTGCTCGTACTTTGAAACTGGGAGGCTTTTTGTCATCATATCGGGCGGGTTGTGTTCTGTTCCAATTTTAAGAATCTGAACATCCCCTTAAATGATCACTTCTCAAACAAAGTGATAATGAATGTCTATGTGCTTCATCCTTTCATAATGCATTTGATCTTTTGTGAGATGTATGACACTTTGACTATTAGAATATACAACAATTGCCCCTTTTTCACTTACTAGTTTACTAAATAGACCTTTTAACCAAATCGCTTCTTTTACAGCTTTGGTAATTTCCATGTATTCTGCTTCAATAGTAGATAAGGCTATTATAGTTTGAAATGTTCCTTTCCAATTGATGGCACAATCTCCAAAAGCGAATAGATAACCTGTGAAAGACCTCCTTCGATCTAAGTCTCCTGCATAATCTGAATCGACATATCTGACTAAGCCTTTTATGCTTCTTTCGAACTCTAAACACATGTTAGAAGTATCTCGTAAATATCTGAATATCCACTTAATTGCATGCCAATATAACTTACTTAGTTTGGCCACGTATCTACTAACAACACTAACTGCATGTGAAATATCGGGACAAGTACATACCAATGCATACATCAAACTTCCAACTATGCTTGAATAAGGTCCTTTTGAAATGTACCTCTCTTCTTCTTCGTTTTGAGGAGAAATTGAAATTAACAATTTACAATGTACAACTAAGGGAGTACTTACCAGTTTTGATTCTTGCATCTCAAATCACTCAAGGATCTTTTTGATGTACCTTTGTTGTGATAAAAACAATTTCTTAGAACATATATCCCTTGAAATTTCTATTCCTAAAATTTTCTTCACTCTACCTAAATCCTTCATTTCAAATTTAGAGTTAAGCATGATTTTAAGTCTTACAATTTCGGATGGATCCTTAGCTATAATTAACATATCATCAACATAAAGCAACAAATATATGAATGAACCATCATCAAGACATTGTAAGTATATACAACTGTCATACTTACTTCGTGAAAAACCAATACTTATCATGAAGTAGTCGAACTTTTTGTACCACTGCCTATGAGATTGCTTCAGATGGTAAAATGATTTTCTAAGAAGGCAAACATGATCTTTCTTACATTTAGTTCTGAAGCCTTTCAGTTGTTGCGTGTATATGTCCTCCTCAAGGGCACCATGAAGGAAAGCAGCATTTTCATCTAACTGCTCTAACTCAAGATTGTTTGATGCAACAAGGGCCAAAAGAGCTCGAATGGATGTATGTTTCATAACGGGAGAGAAAACATCATGAAAATAAAATCCCTCCACTTGATTGTATCCCTTTGCGACCAATCTTTCCTTGTACCTAGTTTTGTTCGAACCTGAACCTTCCTTTTTCTTAAACATCCATTTGCAAACAACTATATTCTTATCGATGGATGGTTTTACCAGCCACCAAGTCTCGTTCTTTTGAAGTGATTTCATCTCTTATTTGTCACATCCCAAAATTCAGCTTAGAAGAAATTAGATTAGTGAAACCAAGAGTGGTTGCGTCTTGATTTTTAAGTTATGACTGTGAAAATTTTGTAAAATGAATTGATCTGGTTCAATAGTTAAGTGTTCTAGATGTGTGTGGGAGGTTCTGTGTTCAAATCATTCCCTTAAAATTTTGTCATTTTTTGATTCAATTCCTACCCTTGGTGGTTTAACTTAAATTTATTTTATGTCTAATTCATGACAGAATGAGCTTGTTAGTTCAATGGCAATGTTTCAGCTTACCTTGGTTTCGTGTTTGATTTCCTGCGCGAGCAAGTGAAAATATTTTTTTTATTTCCCATGCACTGTGCCACTTAAGTGGATGTGGTAGTGTTAAAATTGGATTATGATTCATCTATTAACTTATTAAATAGAAGGTTTAGTGGTTGGTTTTTTTATTATAAAAATTAATAATATAATATTTATATTATTGTTAATTAGTTTAACAAAACAAACAAAAAATAATGGTTGCCACTTTGTTTCCCACTTCCTCACATCATGCCCATTTTCTTTCAAGTTTTAGTTTTTCTCATATTGCCATTCCTCAATTTTGATTTTTGTTTTCTCCCTTTGTTAGATGCGTACCTAAAAAAAACAAGAAAGAAGGATAATCAAACATCATTTTTGACTCTTCACTTTTGTTAACTCTACTTCATTGTGGCGTAATTTGTTATCACTATTTTCCAAACGTTTTCTGTTGTTATTAATTTTTTTCTAGGTGATGCGTGTGTACATCAATTCCTTTAGTAAGTTAATTGCGATTTAGAGTGTTGTCATTCTTTCAATGGTAAGTGGCTAATCATTGTTAGAGGATGATTTCACTATAATGAAGTTCAATTATTGACTTTGTTTCTTTTGAATTAGCATTTCGGGTTTAGTAAAATCGTGTTAATTAATTCGTGTGAATTGTCAATTTAAGGCTATGAAATTCTTGTCGTGGTGTTTGCTTCAGAAATTAAGAAAGGTGTGCAACACAAAACTCAAAAAACAGCGAACGACGAAAAGTCGAAATGTATTCTATTGACGTCACACGGCCGTGTGCGCCACTCGGCTATGTGTGCCACACGGTCATGTGACAAGTTGTGTGCTGGACCATGTAAGCCATACGGTTTGGATCAATTGGGTCGTGTGGGCCACACGGGCGCATGTAAGGCCGTGTGAAGGCCAATATGAAAAGGAGGTGGTTGTCGCGACTTGAAGCATAACCACTCCCAAACACAATTTAACTTGTTAATCACAATATAGATTTGATTTTATAAATTAGATAATCCAAGCTTGACGCTAAACCATTAAAGTTGATAAGATACCTAAAAACTAGAAGAAAATCAATCCTCACTTCTGTAATGCCCAATTTTTTGGCCCAAGCAAAAATAAAATCCACATAACCAAAATTCAAGTCCATTTACAATGTTAAACAGCCCAAAAATCAAAACAGGTCCAATTTCCACATTGAAAGGCCCAAACCCAAAACTAAATAACCCAAATAATACAAAAACCCTAAAGCCCACCTAGCCCAGCAACCCTAGGTCCCCCCTTCTGTTTGTTTTGCACCGCAACCATGAAGCAGCCCCATACCTCCACTACAGCGGCCCCATACCCCACTACAGCAGTCCCATACCTCCACAGCCCTCGTACGCCACGCCCACACCCCGTACGCATGCCAACAAACTCTGTACCTACAAGAAGGAAACAAAACAACGGCAGCAACAGAGGAGTAGCCAATAGAAGAAACACAATTTTTGTACTTTTCTTTGGAACATTCGGCTATAAAGCCATGTAATAGCCGTTGTAAGTTTTTTACGGGCAATAAGAGAAAACAGACACAATACCTGCATACTGAATAGCAAAAAGAAATCAAAAAAAGTCATTCAAAGGTGATTTCACATTTTTTCTTTATTTTCGATCTACTTGTGATTTTTTTTAGCATGGAAAACGAAAGGCGTGTTTGAAACAACACCGATGAAAGCCCACATGTCTCGAAAATATGGAGATTCAGGCTAGGGTTGTTTTTATTATTATTTTCATCAGATTTTGCTTTGTTTTTGGTAGAATAGCACAACATTTTAAGATTTTTTCTTTTATAAAAAAAGAGAAAAAAGGGAGAAGGAGTGTGTTTACCCGATCTCCGTGGGCGTGTCCTTCGTTGACAAGGTCCGGTCGCCATTGACGCACAGTCAGCCATCAAATAAATGATGGTTTAGGCGGCTGCATGTTGAATCAAACCCTAGGGGAAGGGGTTAAAGCTTCTATTTAAAAAAAAAAGAGAATGAAAGGTTGCTGGGTTTTGAAAAGGAAATAAATGGGAATTAAAGCTTAGCAACATATTTGGAAATGATGGAGTTTAAAAGAGGGGACCCACGCGTGTTGACCCAATCCAAAAGATTGGATCTGCATTCTTTTGTTTCAAATGGGCTAATGGCGCATTTGGTCATTCTCTTTCGCGTCAATTTTCAATTGACTTCTATTTGTACTTTGTTTATTTTTTAAATGTTCCCTAATATTTGTAAGTTCTTACACTTTAGCCCATGTCTCAACGCAGTGTTTCGAGATCAGGGATAATTTCAGTCTTGGTCCCTATAAATTCACGCGTGTTATACGTGGGTCCTTATTTTATTATTAGTAATTTATTTTATTTGTAAATTATCCTTTTTTATTTTACTTTGATTTTAATTAGGTAATTTATTTAGATTCATTTTATAGTTTTTTTATTCGGGCTTATTTACTTGCATATTTTGAGTTTAGTAATTATTTTTAATTTTTTTATTTTTATCATATCATTGATGTCTTTTGTAATGCTTGTATTAATTATTGTATCATTTGCTTACTCGTTTATTTTAATTTAGGTAATTGTATTTTCATATTTTTAGATACTATTTTATGTAAACGTTTTTATACATATATCATCTTACGCACGCATTCTTAATATTATTATTACGTGTATACATTCATTATTTTCATTTCGTGTTCAATTCCATTATACCGTCATCTTTTCTAATATTATTGTCACCTCGATTATCTGTTTCAATATATTCCTAGCTCTTTCATTTATTGATTTTATTTCATATTATTTTACTTTGCATTATGTCGAAAATATTCTTATTCATGATTTAAATCAATAATCAAGGTAATATACCGATTTAACATTAAGTCATCGAGTTCATCGCTATGTTGGGTGAACGTCAATTGACTCATGTTAAAGCGATATACCCTTAAAAAAAAACGAAATAAACCAAAATTTCTCGTTCTTTTAATCGGATCACGACTAAATTTTACATTGAACCGTATTTTGAAAATCAAGACAACCTGTGTTTATGAGATACCAATTTTTGGGCGTTGCGAGGGTGCTAATACCTTCCTCACGCGTAACCGACTCCCGAACCCTAATTTTCTCTGGCTTTTAACGTAGACCTAAATTCAGCCTTCCTTTTATTTTAAAAATGAATCTAATAGGTGTCCGATCACACCTAGGAAAAAGGATCGGTGGCGACTCCCTCTTTATTTTAAAATCGAACTTCAGTTTCCAAACTTTTTCACTAGAGTGCCACAATTAGCGACCCCGAAACTAATTTTTACATCGCTACAGCTGGCGACTCCACTGGGGACCCTTTTTGAGAGTCGAGTCGAATTAAACTCGCGTTGTCAAAATTTTAAAGTTTCTTGTTCAAATTAACATTTAGTCGTGATCCTTAAATTTTTTGTTTTCAAAAAAATCATGCATTTGCATTGTGTTGTATATATTCTAACTTGTTTTATCAGGTTGTTTTTCATCTTTAAATTTTTGCGATTTTAGTTTTGGTTTAGTTTTCCTAAATAAAACGTAAAGGTTTACAAGTTTCTCCTCACACACCGTGCACGTGCATTTTTGTTGCATAACATGAGCTCTATACCCGGCTCCGTCCCTGTTAAGAGAAAGTAAATGCTACGCCTTCGTGAGTTAACTCGTTCCTCCGCACAGGCTAGTGAATACTTTCGGGTTACATATGACTTATGCTTTCGTGAGTTAACTTGTCCCTCCGCATAGGCATAAGTAAATGTAATCCCTCGAATTGATCTCGTAAGCCTGTGATAGGCTATGATCGAGGCTCCGTGTTAATCTTAGCAGATGATAGTACGGGCAATTCGAGTACCTATCTAGAACCAAAACCGCATATAATGAACCATACGAGCCACCTAACTAGAGCCATGCCGAACCTCTGTCCGCTTATAGTCACCAAAATAAGTACACGGGGAAAATGCCTTTTGCCTTTCATTTACACTGTTTATGCAAAATAATTGGATTGGGTAGTTTAATTTGTTTTTCAAATTATATTTGTTGTGTTTACTAACCAAGTTTGTTGGTTTTTACTTTTATTTTCATCATGCATCATAGGCATCATATTAGGAAGGTGTTGATTAAAAGTTGGTTGCCAAAAAACGGGTTTCTGATGGAGGAGTCAATTACACAAATAACCGAAAAGAATGTCGTGATTTGGGACTGGTCTCTAAAAATTCAGAGAGAAAAGGGGATAGTCTAATGGAAGGGTGTGTCGCCAATTTGCCCAACCATATAACTGTAAATGTTCGCCAAAATAACTTTGAGGATTTGGTTCGAATTTGGAATCAGTGGGATTCAGACACTAGAGACATTTTCACTGAGAGGTATGGAGATATAGCTCACCTGATCACCATCCGTGTAGACGAACAGTTGATTCAAGCCATGGTTCGGTTCTGGGACCCAGCTTATCAGTGTTTCACCTTCAATCAAGAAGACATGACTCCAACCATAGAAGAGTATGCTGCTTTACTCCACATCGACAATGTACAATTCGGCAAAATATATGTGAAGGAGCCTAAGCCGATGGCCTTCAAGAAAAAGTTAGTGAGACTGACAGACATGACTGATGCATGGGCTGAGAAACAGATAAAGAAGAAGAATGAAACCATTTGCATTCCATGGTCCTCCCTACGAGATTTGGCTCTGAACCATCCCGACATGCTGAAAAGGGTAAATCTATTCGCTTTGGCCATTTATGGTTTGGTCATTTTCCAAAAAGTTCTCGGACATCTCGAAGTTGCAGTAGTTGATTTCTTCAAAAGGTTAAAACAAGGAATCAACCCTGTCTCGACCATCCTAGCCGAGACCTTCAGGTCCCTGAGTAGTTGTCGAAGAAAATGGGAGGGACGATTTATCGGATGTGCGCAGTTGCTCAATGTTTGGATTTTGAGTCACTTCTAGAAGGTAGAGCGCACTTCGTTCCATATGTTTTCTAAAACATTCTCCCCGCTAGAAGCTTACCTCAAGAAAGAATGGCCGAAGGAAGTCACTGAGCAACATTGGGTATCAGTTTTTCAGAATCTTCGCGCCGAGAATATAACATGGAGAGCACCCTGGATCCGTCCTTCAGTTCTGCTATACAAATGTGGAAGCCAAGATTGGGTACCTTTACTCGAGTTATGGGGAGGAGTTGGATATGCTCCGCTATTAGTCCTAAGGCAATTTTCTTCGCGACAATTCCTCTCCGCAACTGGAGGATTAGCACAGTTTGAGTTCACTTTCGCGGGTGAAGGATATATGAAGAGAGTCCGAGACACTGCAAAGTATTGGAAGGAAATTCATTTCATGGAATTAGCTTTGTATGCTGATACCCTTACCCAAGATTACGACATATGGAGGAAGCAACGGGTAAATAGTCAGCAAATCTCATCAACAAACTACACCATCCAGAATCCTTTCTCGGAGGAAACGCCGTCTGAGCTAGAAATGGCAAGACAAGAATTCGAACGAGAAAAGGCCAAGATGTCTCGGGACCTTAGTGCCCTTCAAGAAGAAAACTATCAACTGAAGATTGAAGTTCAGGTTGAAAGGTCCAGAACTGAAAAAGTACAAAGAGAAGCCGAGATTGTGAGAAACGACTTAAACGACCTTCATTTGGAAAACAAGAAATTAAGAAACACTATAAAGAATAGCGGGTTGGGCAAGTCGACAGCAGAATGGAAGGAAGAAATTAGCAATATCAAGGGAGGAATGGAGTTTTGGAAGGGAAAAGCAAAGAAAGAGGAGGAAAACACTGCGCACGCTGTGATAGAATTAAGAAGGAAGAACGTCGAGTATGAAATAGTGGCTGCAAAATTGGCGAATAGTCAGTCTGAACATCAAGAATTAAAAAGGAAAACACGAGATCTAGAAAATATGCTGCAATCTCGTCAACAACAATTAGATAACCTCTTGAAGGCTCTAGAAGAAAAGAGTGAGCAGTACAATAGGGACATTCACGCGTATGAAGGAACTCTCAAAGAAAAAGAAATGCAACTTGACTTCTTGATCAATGAAATTCGTAAAGCGGCTATGCAAGTTGTTCAATTATCAGATGAAGCCGAAGTTCTCAGTTGCCAATTCCCTCCGAGCCAAAGATCGAGCATATCAGAGTTTTTAGAGCAAGTGAAGAAACAAGGCAATGTGGCTAGGAAATTTGTGTAACTATTGGAAAAATGAGAACTTTGTGTAATAGACTATGTTGATAAATGAAATGCCTAAATATGGGGCTATCTTGAAATCAACACCAATTTCTTGCATTTCATTCATAACTGACATTCATTGACATTCATGCATTCATTCATGCATCAATTCATTCATTGCATATCCCATACTCGTTCGCTGAGGTTAAAACGTACAATTCGCAGTTGCAAGACTTCAAGACTGGAACCACGTCATCCGTATAAAACGCGCCGATAAGCTAGAGTAATGGAGAATGAATCAATGAGAGAATTGAAAGGATGGAAAGGGCTCAAAAGGAATTACAAGAGCAACTGGCCAAATCGCAACAAGAGACGAGAGACCTAATGGTGAGATCTCGAGAGGAATCTCTCGAGCAAAGAGATCAGATGGCTAAAATGATGGAGATGATGACAACTTTGGTCAAAGGAAAAATGCAGAACCCCGATGTTATGGAACCTTAATCAAGAATTCACCATGATCAGGATCCACTCTATCCTCCGGGATTCACTCCACCGCCCGCATATACAATACAAAGAGGGTATACTCAAGAGGAACCACTGGCTTGGAACATCGACCTATGCCACCTGCTCCACCCACTAATTTGGGGTAAGGAATGTTAGCGTCGAACCCAGGGCTAGTCCTGCTAATCCACTAGTTCCAGATCTGGATGACCCAGCAGAGGTAGCCAAGTTGAAATTGGATAACCATGATGCAAAATATAGGAGTCTAGAGGAAAGACTCAAAGCAATTGAAGGCACTGAAGTCTTCTCCGCACTAGGTGCAGAGGAACTCAGTTTGGTACCTGATCTAATTTGCCTCCGAAGTTCAAAGTGCCTGATTTTGAGAAGTATGATGGGACAAGGTGCCCAAAAGCACATCTCATTATGTTCTGTCGAAAAATGACCGGTTATGTGAACGAGGATAAACTACTCATACATTGCTTTCAAGATAGTCTAACAGGGTCAACTCTTCGGTGGTACAACCAACTTAGTAGAGAGAAGATTCGATCCTGGAAGGACTTGGCGTCAGCATTTTGCGAGCAGTACAAGCATGTATCGGATATGGTGCCAGACCGTATGACCTTGCAAATGATGGAGAAAAAGCCATCAGAGACTTTTAGACAGTATGCGCAGAGATGGAGAGACGTCTCAGCTCAAGTGGAACCCCCATTAACAAAAACGGAGATAACCGTTCTCTTTATCAATACTTTAAAGGCGCCGTTTTATGACAAATTAGTGGGAAGTGCCACGAAAGAGTTTGCGGATATTGTAATATCTGGTGAACTCATAGAGAATGCCGTCAAGAGCGGTAGAATGGAAGGATCAGAAGGCTCAAGAAAAGCAGCACCCTTAAGGAAGAAAGAGCCAGAAGCCCACATGGTGGAACTGGGAGTCGTACATTCTCAATTCGTATCCTAACCAACCCGACCTCGAATTATCCACCCTCAAATTTCTATTATCCCCTCAACCCCTACTACCAAGCATCACATCCGTCCTGCCCGTATACGCCACGAACAACCAAGACCAGTCACCACTTTCCCACAAAACGGTACCCGCCCAAGCCACCCAGAAACGAACCAAGACCATCAAGGCATAATCCCGAGAGACCAATTACCCCATCCCTGGTCGTATGGGAATTGTACCCAAAATTTAGAAAACAGCTAATTTCTCCCATTACATGGCACCCTTAAACCTCCATACCCAAAGTGGTACGATCCAAATGCTAGTTGTGCATACCACGCAGGGAACCAAGGGCACTCTACTGAGAACTGTCTCGCTTTCAAAAGGAGAGTTCAAGGACTCATTGACGCGGGTATCCTACGATTCGATAGTGCTAGTAATGCCACAGGGAACCCGTTCCCTAACCATACCGAAGGGAATGTGAGCACAGTGGGGAAAGAGGATGAATGGAAGGTCAGAAGATGTGTATCAGAAATAAGGACGCCTCTGCAGAAAATCTAGGAGGTATTGGTTAAGAAAGGATTGCTCTGTCACTCTGATAGAATTTTTGGAGAAGGTCAAAGTTTTTGCAATTTTCATGGATTGTTGGACATGACATTCAGTCATGTGAGGACTTTAAAAGGTTACTTCAAGACCGGATGATAATAAGGAGATCAAGGTCCTTAACAAGAGTGAAGATGCAAGAAAGAAGTATGCGTCTCTGATAGCAATCATCAGGGCCCCTTATAGTGCTGATCGACCGTTGGTAATTTATTACGACGCGATGAGAGAGCCATTGAAACCACAGATGGTAATTGAAGTACCATCTCCTTTCTCGTATAAGGACAACAAAACAGTACCGTGGAGATATGATGTAATATCGTTACACCGAAGTGAGAGCCAAGCCATAA